>NC_047669.1:29228967-29529245 GCF_011762505.2 Arvicanthis niloticus | reverse complement strand
GAGGAAGTATGATCCCATGCAGTGGGAGTGTGAGCTACCTGATATGGGTTTTGGGGAAAAATATCTCAGGTCCTTTGGAAGAAAACTCATAACCAGTGAGGGACCATTTCCCTAGTCACATATATTGTTATTTTCTAGTGAAGTAACAGACACTAGGAAATTAGAAACCAGAGCAGGAAGCTTTACAATAATGTTACCTAGCCAGGTAATTTAGCTTACTTTACATTCTGTTTCCACCCAAATGAGATGATAGCCATTGTGGTGTTCACTTTCATCTTGTATTTGTCTTTTTTTCATGAAGTTTTGTCACCTATATATAAACCTGTGTACTTACATATATGTACTAAGTAATGATAGTGTGTTCAGATGTGTAAACTGGCCACGTAAAATTCATAAAATATGGTAACGTATAGTATACCGACATTTAATGATGTATATTTCAAATTATATTAATGATTCATCTATATTTGTTGCCCGACAAAGATTTCATTCATTTTTAAATCTAATTTTGATATTTCCAATATGGTAAAATAAAAAAGAATAATAAGCCCTTATATCAAAGAATTATGCAGATGTGCAACAGCAGTGAAAGTATATTTAGAATAATTTAAATGAGATAATTCCCTCTGGAAATGAAAAAATACACAGAAAACTAATTCTGAAATTCAAATGTTTTGTTCCCTAAATATAATAGGTATTAAGTAGCATATAATAAGACAGATAAATTGTTATTATAACAACACACACACATACATATATAGTGAGTTCTCAGAAGTTTGCTGAAATGAATATTACAAAGCACAGAATAAATGGAAGTACAGTAAGAGCTGCCTGAATACAAACAGCATGTTACAGTTTGGAAAACTTAACCATGAGTAACTGAATATTAAAAATCATCTACTTTTTTATGTAAAAGATGCAGACTCACAATGTAGCTCTGGCTAGACTGGCACTTGCTATGTATATACAACAGGTTGGCCTTAAACTCAGAAATTAGCCTGCCTCTGCCTCTAGTATGCGGGGACTAAAAGTGTGTGCCACCACACCTTAAAAATTATGTGTGTGTGTGTGTGTATGTGTGTGTGTGTGTGTATGTATATTACAAAGATATTAACTGTTCTCACACACAATTGACAAAGAATTACCTATAGATTGCTTAATATTTTTATCCCCAAAGTGTGTGATTGTACTCTAAAACATAACTAGGAAGTTTAAGTAATGACATAATCAAATAAGGAGATTTCAACCTTACTTTACACCCTTCCCTTCGTCACTCCAGGACCTTGTGCTTTGTCTTGATGGCACAACCTGGAAATTGGCCTCATTTGCTAATAAGAGAGATAACATAGTTTCAGTCAGTTGTTTCCCAATATCTTTCTGGCTAACATCAGTTTACAATGAATGGTGTTGGTAAAGGTCAGTTATTTAATTCTGCTTTGTTCCTGGGTACTGGGAGAAGAGATATGAAGTTGTCCTTAGACTAAATAAACTTCTAATCCATGTAGCTTTTCATTATGAAAAAGCCAGATGAACTGAGGATTTCCTCACTGTTAAGCTTTAGTAGACACTGCTCTGGCCACAGCACTTGTCTTTGATTTTATATGGTTACAAAGAATGTTATAGAAATCCTATCTGTAGCACAGATGGGGGCAAAGAGGCCAGTTGGTAAAGTTCACTATGCTATGAGGACCTGCATTCAGTCCTGAGAGACCATTTTATAGAATGGTGAAGGGAGCGATGCATACCTGTAGACCTAGTGCTATGACAGGAGAAGGAAGGCATGTGGGGCTTGATAGTCAGTCAGTCAGTCAGTCAGTCAGTCAGTCAGTCAGACAGACAGGTTTACTTGGTTTACTCATTTCAAAAAAAAAAAAGAAAAGATGTGACAACCATCTGTCACCTGACTTCTGTCCTCCATATTTGCATGTACACACATACGTATGCAACCCTCTACATGTACCTGTATACATGAACACACATATACACAGAAACTATAAAGTAAACGTAATTTCATTTTTAGTTTTTCATCTGCTGAAAAAAATGTGCTGAGTGTGGACTAAAGGAAGAAAAGAGATTGTTGAAAGAATTTTCAAAATATGGTTTAAGGCCCATGAGAAAAATCTGAAAAGAATACAAAAACTTATCAGAACTATTGAGAGGGCCAAGACATTTTGAAGGAGAATTATCTTTAAAAAGAACCAATGATTGGGGCCATTTATTAAAGACATGGGGCATAAATGTTTCAGAAATAATTTTCCCCTAATTCCTCAGTTTTATAAACCTCCTACACTAGAAAGACAAACTGGAGGGTAGTGGATTGGAAGGAAGGGAGGAGTTCCTGCCGACTCTCCTCCCAGACACCCTCTTCAAAGCAGGACCACAAGGGGGCAAGGAGTCTGGGAAAGGTTCCTGTAGCCTCATTTGTGGAGAATGAAAGGCATGTCTTCTCTCTCCCCTTGTCACTGAGTTCCTATTTGGTGAACAGACTATTTCTTCCAGTGAAAACTCTGCTTCCATTAGAGACACGTGAGGCCTAAGGCAACAGGCAAAGGCAACTGGGGCACAGCCCAGGTTAAAGGTTTGTTTTGGAGAGTGCACTGATAGAATGTGGTGAAAGCAAAATGTATTGCAAAATAAGAAAAAAACCAATTTTTCATCCAACCTATTGTATAACAGAGACTGAGTTGACTTTTCTACTATAAATGTAAAGAAAACAAAAGTTTCATTCATCTCCTTGTAATGCTGCCAATCTAATTTGCTATTAAATTTCCATTCAAAAGGTCTATTTTGTTTAGTTACAAGGGATTTGATCCTCTTAAACTTTCCCAGGCAGTTTGTATGGGAAGGCAGTTGCTAAGGGTATTCCTAAGGGAACATGCAAAACACTGGAAGATAAATAACTTCAGCACAATATGCAGATTAGGTAGATTGGAAGGTTTATGAAATACCTTCACAGAGCAAAGAAAAGCTTCAGAATTCTGAGTTAGACTTGCTAGTGAATGGCTATGGCTAGGGAGCTGGGCCAGTTGATAAAATGCTCGAAGCACAAGCATGAGAATTTGAGTTCAGATCTCCAGCACCCACAGATAAGTTAGTGGTGTGAGCTTGAAACCTCAGAACAAAGATCCCTTAGGCTTACCTACCAGCCCGCCTAGCAAAACTGGGGAATTCCAGGTTTAGTGATAGACCCAATCTCAAAAAATAAAGTGGAGATTGATTGAAGACGGCTACTGAGGTAGAAATTTGGTCTCTGAGTGCACGCACACACATGTGTACATGAGCCCATACTTACATGTGTATAAATATCATTATACACATATATAACACACATCATACACACAGCTATCTCACTTAAAATATATGTAATAAAGAAATAAAACAGCCAGAAGTTAGCTGATTCTCAAGAGCTGAGACAGGGTAGTTTGTGCTTCTCAAGAAGGGAAGACTGACATCACTCCTTACGAACACACACAGGGTTACCGAGGAGGGAGACAGAAAGGAATGCTCACTGTTTTTATCTCCCACTCTTCCCTTCCTGCCTTCCCTTACCTCTGGAGTTCATTCTCAAATGTAAAACCTAAGAACACAAGGCCCTACAGCCAGTTTGGAGATCTCAAAACCCATAGTAAGGTAGAGATTCAGAACAGACCTTGTATTAATTTAGATAAGCTGAATGAAATGAGTAATGAGATATTCTTGGAGAAACATGGTAGTCTAGGATCAAAATTGACCTCACTGTGGCCTTGAACAAGTCACTCTCAGCTTGTCATCTGTGACTCAGGGACTAGCTGTGAAAGAGTCAGAAGTGTGCTGACAGTACTCACTGTGCATTCCACATTCCTCTATTGGCTCTCTAACCTGCGTTTGCTTTGTAATTATGACAATTATGTGAAAGAAAGGAAATGTACTGGGTCATGAGGTGCTAATTCTTTGTGATATTTGGTAATGGACTAAGTGCTTTCTTGGTGAGATCTCTATTTGCAACTGATAAAATGTTGTTTAATATCTTTTATACTTACACTTTGAAGTAGCTGACTAAGAGAAAACAAAGTTACACTTTAAGTAAAGTTACATTAAATATATTTTGTGCTGTTTTGATTAAGCTATCAAAATCTTAACTTGTTTTGACATTTCTTTATTATGTTATCATTGGCTGAAATTTTACTGATAAATCTATTAGCAATTAAAATTATTTACTACATTAATACATATATTTTTCACTGTCTTACTATATTCCTCTAATATCATTAGCACCTAAAACCACACTGTGTGTAATATGAAGCACTTATTGTGCACTTGCTGTATAACACATTTGCTACGCTATATGCAATACTAATGTTACAGATCACAAGCTACAAAAGCTGTCCTCCTAATGACAGCATTGGAGAAGCTGCAATCTACAATAGCATAATGAAGGAATTAAAGCTGATGTACAATACAGAGAGAATTTAGAGAAACAACTTCCATGAATCTGATTAGAATTTGGACAAATGCACTTTAAAGTTCAAAATATAGTAAAGGAAGATCATCAAGGACACGGTCAGGAATGATATGGTCTATCACTATCAACAGTAACCCAGAACACATCAAGGGGAAGCCAGGAAGATGAAGTACTGCATCCTAAAGCAAAAGTAAATGTGATTTATTTAAGCCTATATTCTTGATTAATTAACAGTGCATAGATTACATATGTAAATCTAAAGATGCACAATATCCTATGCTGACCAGGTGCCATAAAAACTTAATAATTGAAAAGTGTCTTTGGAGGTCAGTAGAAAAGAGAGAGTCCATAGAATATGTACTGACCTCCAGTCATAATTTCAATGCTATGTATTTTCATCTCCAAACTCTGTATATTCTTAGATTAAGAAATACTATTGTCTATGGAAAACCTTGACATTGGCTCCCATAAAAGCATATTCTCATAGACCAAAGATCTTGAACATCAATATTCTGAGGACGTTTGGGTACTGTCATAGTTTCCTAGTACATCCTTCTCCTGGCACTACTACAGTCATTATTGCTATCATACTAGAATTAGCTCTACTGTGTATTTCCCATTGGCTCTATAAGTAGGCCATGGGGGTATGGGAATCAGTTGCTCAGTTGTTATTTTCATGGCCATTTTAATCATAAACACTTTTAGTTCCTGAATATTCTAAAGCTATCTATGCAAAATGTATTTCTCATTGCTAATAATACTATGCATCTAGAATCAAATTTCATTAAAATATGAGAGAAAATAACATTAACATTAAAACCTGAGTATATACCACAGTGAAAGGATGTAAGGTGTACTTAGGCCTTTGGAATTTCTGATGCATCACTGTAAAACATCCTTTATCCTTTTGATAAAACTGAGGTCAAGTTTCTAAAAAATGCAAGTTGTTAAAAGCAGGAATAAATGAATGAAGGATGAGTCAGCTCATTTGATAGAAAGGCTATAAAAAATACTTGAAAAGCATACCACATGACTTGGTAAATATGCAGTGTATCAAAATGTAGTTGCCATCTGGCGTTGATAGACAGGGCTAAAATATGTGTTTTTAAAAAAGGAAGAAAGGAAATAACTCAGCCAGGTTAATGTGCTTGTGTCTGCATTTCATAATTCAGGTATTAAGTGCTTTAATAAATATTCACGATGAGAGAAAGAAAGACTCCTATTACAGCCAGATTTGGGTAATGTTAGTTGGGTGCTGAATATCAAGAAGTAAAATCAGATAAGACCCAATCATATTGAATAAGCTAACACAGACTGTGTGTTTTAGGTAAAGGAGAATTCTCAGTTTTAAAAATCATGCTCCAAGAACACCAGCTTCACAGTTAAGCACAGAGAAAAGCGAAGCTTACATTTGGAAAGGAACTGAAATCTTGCCTGTTATCAGCTTTGAATATTCAATTATTCTCTTTTTGGCTCTGACTATTTAAAAACACAGAAAAAACAGAATAAATAAAAACATTCTTTGGATAGTAGAAAGAAGAAAAAATAATTTTTAAACACCAGACATTTTTGGTGTTCTTAAACTATAGTTTGCTATTAACCTTATAAATTGTCTTCAAACAGAAGGTAAATTTGGATTAGCCCCCCACCCCAGTGCTAGGAAAGAGAGCATAGAGGAGCAGCCTCACTCAGAAGAGAGGATACTGAGCAGTATCGCAGAAATGTAATGTGTAGCAACACCGCCAAGCACTTTTTGCTATTGGTTCCTTGTCTTACCAACACTGGATTTCTGAATCCTGACAATTTATGTTCTAGTATGTCTCTTGCAGTCAGACTCATGGGCAGAGAAAGGTGTTTAACATAGATTTGAAGGTTAATTAACACAGTGTCTAGGGACATGGTTTGGTTGAAGTATTATAGATGAGAATTGATTACAGTTAAATCTGCATTTGTCAAAAAAACAAGGTAAAAACTGTATGCAGCAGACTTGATATTTTATTGATACATAAAACTTACCTATGTTTATGAAATGCCATGTGATGTTTGGATATATGCCAATTCAGGATAAACATTATTTCTCAAAAATTTATTAATTCTTCATGCTAAAATATTCAAAATCATTTCTTCTAGTTTTAAATAAAGTTTGCAATGCCCATCTTTGCCTACTGTTTACCAGAACCTCATAATGTACTCTTTCTAACTGTAAATGAGGACTATATTGAATAAACTGGTTCCATCTCCCCCTATCCACCCTGACTCTCAGGTATCTAATCTCAATTTCTAAATCAGCATCTTTAGATATCACATGAATGAGATCATGAACTCCTTGTTTTTCTCTGAACAGCTGATTTCATTTAGTGTATTATCTGTCTTCACATTCTTTCCACACTGTTACAATCGACAGGACTCCATCCTTTTAGAGCTGAATAATGTTCCATTGTATAAATGTACTATATATTTTAACTCATTCATCAGCTGTTTGACATTATGTTGTTTGCACTTCTTTGTTGTTGTCAAGCACACTGAAATGAACACAGCAGTGCCTATGTCTGTTCAGCATGGCAGCTTTGCCATCTTTGGCTATATACCTAGTACTGGATAACCGGTCAGCAGAAGCTTCCACTCTGATGTAATCTTGTTACTTTTGCTTTTGTATTCTGAAACTAACAATTTTAAAACATAACAAAAATTTTAATAAATGATTAGCATATAACCATTATTCTAAGAGAGATCATTTTTTTTCCACCACAGATTAAATTTGCCTCTTGTGGTAGTTTGAATAGGTTTGGCCTCCATAGACTCATGTGTCTGAATACTTGGCCCATAGAGAGTAGCACTACTATGAGGTGTGGCCTAATTGGCAAAAGTGTGTCACTGTAGTGGTGGGCTTTGAGGTCTCTTATGCTCAAGGTCCATCCAGTATGGAACACGGTCTTCTTCTGCTGTCTTCAGTCTTCAGATCAAGATGTAGAAGTCTTGGGTCCTACAGCACCATGTCTACCTTGATGTTGCCATGAATCCTACCATGATGGTAATGAATTGAACCTCTGAAATTTTAGTCAGCCCCAAAGAAAAGTTTTCCTTTAAGAGTTGCCATGGTCATGGTTTTTTCTTCACAGCAATAAAATCCAAACCAAGAGACCTTTGTAAACACACAAGTGACAGTTTTTTTTTTTTTTTTCGCCTTGTGTTCTGGTTATTTTTGTATACAATTCTGATATCCATCAACAATGTTGTGTATACTTTACTCTATTTGGGTTTATTTGCTTATTCGTATCCTATTTTGTATATCAATTTACCATATTTTCATCTTTCCAGTTGTATTATATTTCTTTATTGTAATAAGACAGCATGACCATAAGCCACTTGGGAGACTTCCACATAATAGTTCATTATAGATGAAGTCAGGACAGCAATATAGAGGCAAGAACTGAAGCATAGACCATGAAGGAGTGCTGCTTACTGGGCTGCTTCTCATGGCTTGAGCAATCAGTTTTGTTAGAGCATATGTCTTCACATTCTTTCCACGCTATTTGTCCAGGGATGGCACTGTCCCCAGTGAGCTGGACTCTGCCACATCAATCACTGGACATCACAGACTCGCCTACAGCCCAACCTCTTCCCAAATGATTCTAGCTTGTGTCAAGTTGAACACACACACACACACACACACACACACACACACACACACACACTCAAACAAAATCAGCCAGACACCACCTTTAGAAATTTGATAAACTCACTACTATATACACATTTCTATCTAAGTCTCTTTGAGGACCTAATATTCAGAACATTTTGGTAAGTCAGTAGGACTATAAAATCCTGAGTCGGGGAAGTGTTTAACTCTAACAGACATCAACTAAGTGTTTCAAAGTGGCTCTTCCATTGTGTATTTCCTGCAGCAAATATGAGAGAGGTTTCTCATTCTCTGCCAGTGTAAAAACAGAATTTTCCATCACTGTTAGTTGATTATACCTCACAAGTTCTGGATATAAATATTTTGCTGACAAATCCATTGTGAATATTCTTTGCAGTCTTCTCTGTGCCCATTCATAGTCACAATGCCATCAGTTTATGAAGAGGAAATTGAAATTTTGATAGAGTTTAATCATCAATAATTCTTTTTACATGTAAAGCTTTCTGCTGCCTGTAAATATTTGTCATTTCAAGGAAAGATTTTTATTTTTCTACATGTTATTTTAGAAAAATTTCACTTTTGTGAAGGTATTTAATACATACATATCAAATTAATCTTAGGGTATAACAAGACAGATGTCAAAGTTTTTTCCTCTTCACATATATAGTTGTTTAAGTACCATTTGTTGAAAACATTTTCCTTTCCCAATTACATTTTTTTGTCTTCTCTCTTTTCTAACCCCAAATCAATTGACTACATATGCTTGAGGTTGGTATTCGGGTCTCTATTCTCCTGACAACCTATTTTGTCATGAAAGGGGATGGGGATAGACATTATTGTATCCAGTTACTATATCCGTTCTGTTTGTTCTTTTCTTTGTTCCCTTTTGCATACTGCCAGATATTATTTGATAATATATAAAATTTATAAAATTAGTTCACAATTTTCTCTAAAATTAGAAAAGTAAACCACTGTAAAAGTTTTATTTTTATTTATTTATTTATGTGTGTGTGTGTGTGTGTGTGTGTGTGTTTGTGTACAGGTACCCATGGAGTGCAGGATTGGGTGTTAAATGCCCTAGTGATGGAGTTACTGTCAATTGTGGGCTGCAAACCAAAATTGAGTCTTCTTAAGAACAGAAAATGCTCTTAATTGCTGAGCCATCTTTCCAGGCCTAAATTGAGATTTTAATTGGAATTGTTCTGGATCTATAAACTCCTATAGGAAAAATGCTATCCTAAAATCATGGCTCTTCAGAATAAAGAGTATTTCTTTAAGTCCTTTTAGTTTTAAATTTTGAGACAGCCCAATCCAAGGCTGAAGGAAGACATTACTATTTTATAATCTCAAAATATTGTAAAACATTTTACATTTTCATTTAGATAATCTGCTACTACTATATGAAAATAAAAGGTTTGTATACTGAGTCTGTGATCTCTCTCAATGTATTAATTAGCACTAGTGGTTATATAACTACTAAGTTTTGCTAAAGTAAATCATCACAGCATATGTGAACAAAGACAGTTTTATACTTCATTTCCTGTTTTTACAGCTTTAATTTTATTTTCTTGCCTTATTGCTTTTGATAGTATCTTTAGATTAGTGTTGAACAGAAGCAAAAACCCCGGCCATGTACTACAGCATAGGAGGAATGCACTCAGCTTTTCATCTTTGGCTACCTTAGTGCTGGGCTTCTGCCTTCCATCAGGCAATGAGGTTCCAACCAACTCCTTTACATCACACTTATTATTATAGCACTTACTAAGTTAAAACAAACTTTGGAAATGTTTGTGTTTAATTTTAGGGATTTGTTGAATTTATATTGATTTGCTTTCAAATTTTAAATTTATTAGATTCTTGAGCTAACACTTGATTGCAGAGTATTACTTCTTCCCAGATTGCTAGAATCATATGTATGTATGTATACACACAGAGACATATACATAATTTTAAAGTCAGAGCTTCGTGTGGTCCATCTGTCTTTGCCTCCCAAATGCTGTGATTAACGATTAAAGTGCCCAGCATTGATAATATTTTGTTTTTAATAATAATTATGACAAGAACTGTGAGGACTGGTCTTTACTTTTCTATTTTGTACTATCTCTTAAGTTTTGTTAAACAGATTGTCTATTCCATGAAACAATTAGAAGTGATTTTTATCTCCTATATTTTCTAAATCTACTACTCAGGATGAGTATTATCTATTCCATGAATGGTTTTTGTAATTCTTTTGGGAAACAATTTGGAAGTCAGGTTTTCATTTCAGAAATGTTTTTGATAAAATACCTTCATTTCTTTTTTAAGTACATAATAATTTAAATCTATATTTACAGTATTAATTTTAATAATATGTTTTTAAATGAATTTGTTTTATCAAAGTTGAAATTACTGTCATGGTTGTTACATAATAGTTTCTTATTGCTTTAAAATCTTTATGAATTATTCTTCATTGATGATGCTGGTAACTTACATATTTCTAACATGTATGTTAGAGACAGATTAAATTAATCCTTTCAGTATTCCAATTTTAGGTTCATTTACATATTGCTTGTATTTTATTTGATGGATTCCTGTTTTTGTTACTTTAATTTTCTACTTCTTACACAGACGTTTAAAGTAATAAAATTTTCTTTTTTTAACGAGGAACTCATGACACTGAGGATTTTGCTCTCCTGAAATTTTGAGTCAGGGCCTCTGCAGCGTTTCTCCAGAGCCATGTGCACTGCCTCTCACAACTCTCTCAGGGTTTCCACTGACAACAGGTACTACTGTATTTATTATGTGAAGATCTCTTTGTTACACAAACTCCTGTCATCTGTTTTTCTTTGTAAGCACTTTAAGTTGATATTTCATTTATGACTAGTTATCGGTTGGTGTTTGATTGCTCCCCAAATTGACAATATTGCCCCTTCTGGATCCTTTTGTGGTTTTTGTGGTTTGATTTCTAGAAACTGAACCCAATATCTATATATGATTTTTGCACAATTTTGTTGACATTTTCAGCTTTAATACTTCAATTATCATTCATGTACCATACTTTCTCTTGCTACCTTCAATAGGTAGTTAAATATCTCCAACAAATGATTTTTATTTTAGATATTATACTTTAAAATATCATTCAGTTTTTTCTATTCTTCTGGACAATATATTAGAGATACTGATATTGTTTACTGGGTTATCTGACATATTTTCAGTCATTTTTCCTCTTGGACTATTTATTTTTTTGGTTCTCTGGCTCAAGCCTGAGCCTAGATTTTTTAACTATTTTTTCTTAGTCTGTGTTCAAGTTTAGTTACCATTTCTTTTGTCATTTCAAATTTCAATATATCTTTAAAGATTTAAAGAAATATAGATATTATGTTTTAATTTTTTTACATTTCTTCATCTATTTTCTTATTTTTCCTTCATAAATTCTTTTAAGACTTGAATATATATCTAATATTTGCTTTAGATACTTATTTACTAACTACAACTTCTGGACCATCTACATATATCTTTCTATTGGGTTCTTTAAGGAACACAGTTGCAGGTCTCATACAGATATCAACCAGTTTGGTATATCAGACCTAGGATCGAAAATGATTCCTAATGAGATTCTGCTATATTCATAGATTGGTGCCTAGTCCAATTATCATCAGAGAGGCTTTACCAAGCAATTGATAAAAACAGATGCAGAGACCCACAGCCAAACATTAGGTGGAGCTTGGGGAATCCTGAGGAAGAAGAGGAGGAAGGATTTTAGGAGCCAGAGGGAGTCAAGGATAGCATAAGAATACCCATAGAACCAATTAACCCAAGTTCATAGGGGCTCACAGAGACTGAATCACCAACAAAGGAGCCTCTATGGGACTGACCTAGGCCTCTGCAAATACATTACAGTTGTGCAGCTTGGTCTTCATGTAGACTGCAAATAGTGGTAAGACGAGCTGTCTCTTACACTGTTGCCTGCCTTTGGGACCCTTTCCTCTTACTGAGCTGCCTAGTATAGCCTTAATAGGAGAGGAAGTGCCTAGTCTTACTGCAACTTAAAACTCAATCTCTTAACCTGGTCTCCAGTAAGATTCTTGTCACAATTTAAATATACTTTAAATAGTACTTAAATATGAGTTTTGAAAACTGAATATAATTCAAGTGTCTACAGATGTTCCTCTCTCAACAGAATGTCATTTCCTTATGAGAAAAGAGTTTTGTCACATTAGAAAACGATTTACAGTAGTTATGAACATGCTATGTGTTTTACTTTCTAAATATAGTCAATAACTATGTACAAATGAAATTAGATAGACTTATGGGTAAAGAAAACTACCTTAAAGGACTTATTTGCTTGGGAGACTGGTGACACAAGTTGGTTACACAAGTACAAAAATGAGTCTCTTCATCCTCACTGATCTTCCAGTCTCATTCTAAAAAAGTATTTGTTAATAAACAAATACTATTTGATCAGAATCCCATTTCACAGTAAACCATAACACAAGGCACTAAGGAAAGTTTCCAGGCTCCAGAGTCAAGTTCCAAGCATTTGCTGTAACTACCTATGATGAAATGACATCTGAGATATCTTTCTGAGATGAAAGACATCTAAGGCATACACCACCAATTCTAATGGGATACATCTCCAGTTAATCTCCTCCCCCTGCTCTCATATTAGAACTTGCTGTTGATTCTTTTCATATTCTTGGTCATTTTATTAAAAGGCAGCAAAATGGAGATCAAAGACTAAAGCAATGAGTGACCAAAATTATTTCTCGAATCAGTGAACCTGAAACACCCTGTCCAATTCTGGGTATCTCTTCTGCCCTTTAGGACTCTGTTTCAGGTTAATCTCTTCTACTTTTGGCTTGTAAACCACCTACTATTATACCAGGCCAATCACCCCAGCAAATCACTGTAACAGACCGATTGTTAATTATTTGCTTTTATTTCTCAACAGCATTGCAGGTGATGGATGGTAACCAAATGCAGAGTGAGATGAGGTCTTCATGTACTTTATGTTTCAGTTAGGCAGAATTTCCCCAAACTCGTAACTGAAAATCATCCAGCTCATCGATGTATGTACATGTTCTATGTAGAAGGTTCTTCCTTTGTTATGATTTTACAAAGGCTAGTCATTTTAAGAAACTGACTACTTCCTATAGGTCCTTAACCCTTTAACCATGACAAGTCCTGAGAGTCCACTGCAGCCTGTGACTACTGGCAGTGGTCTTTACTCTCTGATCCTTCTGGTGGACCCTCAGTTCTTACTGCTTTAGCCAATTTTAAGCCATCTTGTAATCAACTTAATTTTTAAAGTCTTTGTACACATTAGGTAATATTTGTCCTCTGAACTCCCAGGGGACTGTGGTAACTGCCCAACGAGGAAGCCCTACCCTTCATTATTCAGCAACAGCTTGAAGAGTACTCTAATTCCAACCTTCCGCCCTCTGACAGCCCAGCTGCATCAAAGGCTGTGTTCCCTGTTTGTTTGTTTTTTTCCTGAAACAGAATCACCATTTCAAACTGAATCATCCATTACTAAAGGATGGACTCTAGGTCCAAATTTTAAAAACATGTGAGCCGTAGCAACTCTGAATTGGATTATGACTTATGTCAGAGTCTGGACATCTGCAGTCCCCTCTCCTCTAGCCTCTGGATCCCCGCATGCTGTTCAGGGGAAGTTACTGGCTTCTGAACTGAAGGTTTGAAAATGAAGGCATTCTCTTTTGTGGAGAATAGTCCTTCAGCAATTTAAACAAGCAGCTTTGTGATCAAAATAATTCATAAAGGAGAAGATTTATGAAGAGACTTCACGAGCACACAATGCATTTTTTAAACTTTGTTTTTTAAATAAATCTGTCAGTACACAAGCCAAGGCAACACATCTGAATGCAATATCAGTGGACACACCCTGAACGCCTCTTCTGTGCTTGCCTAAGACTGCCGGAAAAGGGAAATACTTCTCTTTGTCTTCTTGTTAAATACTAGTTTAAAACAAAATTTAAAACACAGTTCCATGCAAAAGCTTTAAGATACTGTGCATATTATTACCTTCTCATATAGAAAACTTGTCTTTAAAAAACATGTTTTCCATCTAAAGCCCGTTCTTATTTAAGAAAATTAAAAAAAAAAAAGAAAAGAAAAGAAAAGAAAGAACCCAACTTGTATGTATCCCTCTGGCACAGGAGACTGTTCTAATCTCCTTTATCAGGTTTGAGTGATAGCTCTGCTCCACGAGTATTGACAGGGCCGTCCTGTTTCTCAGGCTTTCGATTCTCTCAGTTGGAGAAGGATACAGTGCATTTTCACATTCTCAAAGTCTGCAGTTGTTTTTATATAAGAAGCAATTTGCTTGGGTCACGTCAGGTCGAATGGGATGCCTGCCCAGCTCTTGGTTTTAAAGGAAAAACATACAGAAAGACACAAAAACACAGCAGTTTCCTTCATTAAATTCCACTCTACCTGCCATGGGCTTCTAGCCACAATGGAATTTCCCACCCTGGCCTAGCCTAGCCTAACTTTTATTTTTAGGGATTTTTTCCCCCTTTAAATCTTATGAGCTTTATTTCAAGTGAACTCTGAGGCAAAGTTTATTAAATGATAGAGTAATTGCCTGGTTTTAGAAAAGTAGACTCAAAAACAAAATGCCAAGTGACCTTACATAATATTGCTGTATAATCACCCTTTGGATAATAGCCTTAAAAAAAAAAGGTTCAAATCTGCACAACAACACAGCTATACAATTTAAAATCAAACCTTGTATCAGGAATAGAATAGGGAAAAGAGTGACTACAATGGTCTCCTCTACCTAACTGCATTAGATAGAGATAATTTTAGAGAAAACAAGGACTATATAGGAAGAGAGAGGTGGGAGAATGAAGAAAAGAGGGAGCAGATGGGTTTTTTCTACTTAACTGCAAGAGAATTTTAGTGAAAAAAATATGGGAATATATAATATATAGGAGGAGAAAGGTGGGAAGTGAGAGAGACAGAGAGAACAGGTACACAAACACAAGGTTTTAGGCCTCTCTTTCCAGAAAGCCATTTAGGCTTTTGCCACTGCCTAGAGGCAACTGATTTAATCAGTATTGTTCATGGGGATTATCTAAACTATGAAAAGCAACAGGGAGAACTTCCCAAGAAACCCAGACTGGGTCTGTGTGAAACGCTTGGTTTGTGGCCTAAAGCTAAGTGGAATGATCACATGTAGGAAGGGTGCTAGCAAAGAGCTCAGTACCTCTGCGACTCTGTCTCCAATTTACTTCAGTGCCCTGGCAGTGGGAAAGCTCATGAACCGTCCTTGCCTAAAAACTGATGAGAGATGGGGAGGGGGAGGGGAAGGGGGAGGGGAAGGGGGGAGAAGTAAGTGTGTGTGTGTGTGTGTGTGTGTGCGCGCGCGCGCGCGCGGCACGCAGCGGCGTGAGAAAACAAGTAAAGAAGGAAGGAAAAGAAGGCGGGAAGGAAGGGCTAGTAACGAGGGAGGAAAATGTTCCTTCCTGTGATCTCTGCTCAGCTTACATATAAAAGCGAAAACATGCGATTTGGCGGATTCGAATCCTATCGCCTACACTTTTAGCAAAAGCTTTGTCAAAACTAAACCAGATGCCATGTCAACACACTTTAGCTCACAAGTTTGCTCCTTCACTCCTTATTTTTAACTGTCTGTTGCCTAATTTCCCTTCAAAGGAAGCTTACTTTTCAGGTATGTCATTTGGACCAGGCATTTGTATCTACCAGGGGTTTAGCCTTTTATCTCTGACTGCTTGTTAAACTGCCAGGTAATACAGCCACTCCTTTAGGGTCCCAGCACATACATAAACCAGACATTAATCCATCCTGCCTGACTTCTAGAACCATGTGCTACTTGGGGCCATTACATGAATTTGTGAGTAAACAAAACCTGCTGATAATGTGACTCTGGAACAGGAAGAGCAGCAGTGTGTCAAACTCTGCAGAGGCCAATGCTGCTGTCATACTACAAGACACATTTTCTTTAAGGAAGCTGCCTAAATTGTATTCTACTCACCACAGGCCTCTAGCCATAAGAACAGACTCCGTGGGTACTGCATGGCTACGTGATACTACTCCACCTTAAGTATCAGATAGTTACTTAAAAAAAAATGCCATCTTTCTCAAAGAAAATAAAGGAGCTCATCCTGACACTTAACAGTAAATTTAGTGATTTTAGAGTTCCTTCTAACTTTATAGTAAATGTTCCAGGGACATGTGAACTTGTATTTATACAATCTCAGCATCTCTGAGGCTACGTATTTTCTTCATGATGCCTGAACAATCTGAGACATTGAGCCACTATTTAGTTTGTGAATGTGTTGGCAAAGTGACTCTCCTGAAAACGATAATTAAAGGGAATTAATGAGAAAACTCTCCCTATGTTTTAGACAGAACATGAAGATTAATGGTGGTATTGAAGGATCTAAGAATCCGGAAAATATTAACCCTAAGAAGGACAATGGAGTTAAAGACTGTATCAGTCAGTCCTCTGTACCATCATTATAACAAATGAAAGGCCCAAGAAAAGCCTTAGCGCAAACACAATCATGTTTGTATGCAATTCTTAAAAACAGTGCTGGCAGTAAATCCTCAGAGGACACATCCTACAGATCTGTTAGTCACTCTACTGAACACATATCACACTCACATAGACACACAGAGTACTGGCTTAAGTCCAGATCTACTATTAAGTTAAATTAAATTGTCATCTTTCAGTCATTTCATAGTTGCTTCAAATATATGATGGAGAAGAATAAAAACGAGAATACTTGGGTGGCCATAGTAATTTTTTGTAGTATTTTATTAAAATATCTCAGAGCAAGGGAAGAGTGGACAGTGGAAAGTACAGAGAAAGAACAATATCCTCTGTAGCAAGTAACAGGACAAATCTTTTCCAACACCCTGATAAATGACTGGCTGACTGCAGGTTCTGCTTCACACGGAGGAGCCACTCAACACATTTTGCTGACTAAATGAAAGAATCACCTGCTGCAAGGAGCGACCAGGAATGGGTGTGGGTTGAATCAAACTTTTCTAGCCAGGATAAAGCTATACTGGTGGGGACACAGTTTTTGGTCATGTTCACTGTAAGGATGAGGTTTAAATGCAAAAGACCAAAACGGTGAGAGTCATGAAAGCTACACTTGGAGCCTTAAGTAGGACATGGACTTGAAGGCCACCAGAGTTTTTATGCAAAAAGGCATTTAAAATTTTGGTCTTCCTTAGAGAAAATAATATAAACAACAGTTATAGTTTTATATATACATATAAAGCCCTTTTTACTTATGCTAAAAACAACAACAGGAAACTTAAGAAAGAGTACCATGTCCTTGAAACATGAACAGTTCAGGGTCTCTTACACAGAGCAATTGCTAGAGAGTTCAACCTAAATCTAGGAGGTTAATAAACAACAGGCTATTTTGTCCTATCATAGCAATTCATTATAATTCATTATAAGTCAGAATGCAGACATGATTGTTAATGTAATATCCTGTCCTGGGACTCTCAAAACAAGCATAATTTCTCTCAAGCTCTGAGCAAACCTGTGACTTTGGGTCTTCACATCCTGAGCTTATGGACCAGTGAATCTGTCACTCTGGGTCTTTACATTCATTTATCCACCCAAGTCAGTTTATTCATTGCCTCTTCCCTCTGTCTGAGTTTGGTAACTCAGTCTGGATATGTTACTTTTGCTTCTCACAGCCTCTGATTTTCACTGGAGGTCGCCTCCCATGATCACACACTACATCTTAAGCCTATCTTCTTTCCTATCTATTTGTCTTGATTGTCTTTTCCCTACCTCTGTATTGTCAGTGAGGAGCCAATAGGCTGTATAGGCCTTAATCATGGTAGAAGTACTGTCTAAACTAGCAAGTCTGCTATGCCAAATATACTGCCTTGAAAAAGTGCAATGTGCTTTTACACAACGAAGAAATGCTTTGATTTCTCTGTGTCCATAGAAATATTATAAACCACTTTATTTCAATGGCAGTACAACAGACTTAAAAAATAGCCATTAAACCTTTTTTCCTATAAGTTGCTTCTGATTATGGTATTTCACCAGGACACAGTAAATATTAGCAACTTCTTTTTGTATGTGGACAAAAAGAAACAAAACCTTTCTTTGCTTATAAATACTCGGGTAAATGATGAAAGGCTTTACAACCTCTTTCTTACTTGGCAACTGGTTCAGTTTTGAAGAACTCAGGTCAGAATCTGGGAACAGAGCATCTGCAATTCTGTGATTTCATAACACGAGGGCTTGGAAAGTTGCTGAAAATGCCTTAAACGGAGAACTATTTCTTTACTGCAAGTAAAGAGTAGGCATTGAAGGGGACACTGCATGCAAACTGCTGTCTTTTGTCTGAGAATTTACACTGGGTTCTTAGAAAGAGACAGGATGGGAATGTGTTTCTTTCTCTTGATCCATTTTATGAGTGGAAATCCCTCAGAAAAAAAGCTTTGCTGAGAACGATACCAGCAAACCATTTCTTGTTAATGCAAAAATTAAAATTAAATATCTTCTGAACAGATAGTTCAAAAAACAACAGAAAAATGACTGCTCCTTTGACATTTTAGCTTACATATGAACTATATAAAAGTAAAATAAAGCTATTTAGTCTTTTATAGATACACTAGAATTTCCTTCTAACCTACAATCATGCCTCTTGAAATGTGTACAAAATGTAAAATTTCTATGTTCCTATCACATATAACATATCTGTGAATGAAACTTTTATAAGAATGGGTTAATATACATAACTTTATTATTTCATTAGATGAATATAACCAGTAGATTGAAACAAAATACTGATGTGAACCAGAATGTAGCCTGATTGCAGTTTACAAAAATGAAACACAGTTGGGTAAAAATGGATTTTATTATACTATACTTCCCAAAGTGTCTATTCCGTTTTGTTTCAATTCTGGTACAGATAACCTTCACCCAAGAAATTAAAGAACTGAATGAAACATAATTTTATTAATGTTAAAAATATTATTTGGAAACAAGATGTTTGTTAGTAGGCACTTCTGCTTACAAGATAGTATTCAAAAGGGATTTCAACCATAACATTAGAGAGCCAGAAAATTCTTTTCACCGTTAAGAGTTTTAAAATGTTACATGCCCACTTATGAAAGAAAATAATGAATTGTAGTTTATTTATTATTGAAACATTGTCCAAGTATGGAGAATGCTGAGCGCTTGTGAAAAATTCCAAGAAAACTAGAGAAGAGTCTTGTGATCTCAGGTTCTTCAAGAACATGGAATTGTTCATGAAAGGTGCTTTCATGGCTCTCCCAGGTGTAGCCAGGAGTGAGTGATTTTGAGCAAGCTACTGAGTCAACAACTACTGCCTAGTTTCCTGCTGCAGGAATATGGCAGCATCTGATTCCTGTGAGGACAAATGAGTTTCACCGCCAATGTTAAGTTCTGGAGCCCAAGTATCTTAATTCAAAAGTTAAGCAGGCTTCATTTTCTTTGTTTGGCAAGTAATCTCCAGTTTTCACTTGCAGACACAAACCCTGAAATCAGTGCAGTGAGCCTCCATTTGCGTAATTGCCATCTTCCTGCCTCAAAGCCAAGATGGATTTACCTTGTTTCACTATTTACTAGGTCTCTAGTTAGGGAGGTGCTACTGTAATTTGAGACAGGTAAGTGCTGGGGAATTTAGTTAAGTCAATAGCAGTATGCCAGCTTGGTCTGTTTTTCAGAAAGATCATTATTATAAGAAGGCCAATAAATAAATAAAAAGTATAAAATATACATCTATGAAGAATCCTAGGCTCATTTCTCTAGTGAAAGTCATTAAATGAGATTCAGAAGCACACCTATGTAATTGACACTTAAAAATATAACTTATCACAGTTATAGAAAAGGACTTGTCTTTGTTTCTGCCGAGGACTACTGACTTTCATCAGCTCATATAAAATTTTACCTCTAGTCATTTATAAATGAACAAATAAAAAAATGTGAGTTCTTACAACAAACAGCACGTTCATCCCAGTGACATACTAACAACGCAGGAGCTCTCGGCTCAAAGCTCCTTTAGCCATTTCTCCTACAGAGGACAATTGACAATGTCTGGAGATAATTTTGATGACTGTCACTGTCAGTGTTACTGGAATCTAGTGAGCAGCGGTCAGAATGTTGCTCAATGTCTTACAATGTGTACAATTCCTATTTACTTCCGATCCAAAATCTCAGTCGTAGAGCTGTGGAGAACTGTTGTATGAATGCAGTCTCCTAAAGTCACTGGCCTGAACTGTTAGTCGCATGCGAATTTCAATTCCACAGGCAATGGGATGGTCTGAAATGAAAGCTGTGGCTAATAGGAACCATGTCTTCACATGCATAGTGGGCAAATGCAGAACCCAGTGCTAAGGAAACTTGGTCAAAATTATTTTTCAAGTAGCTTCTGGTAAGTAATTATGCCAAATGATACAAACAGATAGTTTTATATTACTGAGACAACCATGCTAATATCCTTTTTTGAATTTTTCAAGGGAGAGTGTAAAATCCGAACTCATAGACTATGCAACATTATCTGTTATGGAGATATTTTAAAGTACTTTATAAAAAGCAATGAGTACATTTCTAAAATGTTAGCCCATGTGAATTATGGGAAGTTAGAATTCTGTTTTTTAGGACAGTTTTTTTTTCTTCCTATGCACAGCGTTTTCTCCATGCATCACAAACACTTGCTCAAATCCCACTCCTTTCTGAAGGCAAAAGGAAACTTCCAAAGCTACAAGTCTCTGGCCATTTCGTACAAGAGTCATTTTCAGCAAAAACAGCGTAAAAGAGATCTAAACAGGCGTAAAAATTACTTTTTAAGTAAGCCACTTTTACTCTGGAAGCATAAAACCCAACACTATTCTACTATTGAAGAATGCTGATCACTTATGCAAGGAAGAACAAATATAAATAAAACTTGAAATACAACTTATTACAATTATTATGCTAAAATTAAAAATGTAACACTTTTAGTTTCTTTGGGGTTTTCTTGTTAAAGGAGCATCTGTTTTCCGATAAAAGAGGTTGCCTATAATAGATGTTCAGAGAGGATTTGCTCACGGCTACAGTGTGATCGTTTGCTCATGGCTACAGTGCTGTCTTGCCAGATTTTCTCTTTTCTGCTTTTGAATTTCATGTTGGTTAGTTGTATCAAGAAATAAACTGTATTGATGACCTGAAGATTGGCTATTTTTTTTTACTCAGAACTGTGAGAAATTACTTCCTAGGTGTGCACTATAGAGACCAATAAATGAGAAAGCAGAAAGAAACAACTTGCTTAGCGCCTATAAAGAAGATAAAGAAAACTCAGTAATTTTTAGAAGCAAATATTACTTACTATTTTGACTTCCATTTAAACTTCTTATATGGTGCTCCAAAACACACTCTCCATATATTTAGTAGAATGTTCTAATATCAGAGGATTGGGTATGGGAACATGTATATGCAATTAAGAATCACTTGGGAAGAGAGTGTTAGGATGGTCTGTCCACATTTGGCTTTTGGGCCATCTGCAGAAATTATCTTGATTACTTTAATTGAGTTTAATTTGGAGGGAAGACCTGCCAACTGTGGGTGGCACTACTCCTTAGGTAGGGGATCCTGAACTGTACAAAAGTGAAAAAATCAAGCACAACAGGAACTTGTATACATTCATTTTCTTTCTGCTTTTAACTCTGTATGTGTCTAGCTGCTTTGTGTTCCTAATGCCTTAATTTCCCCACAGTGATGGACTATAACCCAAAGCTTTGGGCCAAATAAGCCATTCTCTCTTAAGGTGACTTGACACATTTTTTTTTTTTTTAAATCACAGCAACAGGAGATAGGTTTAGATCTACTAACAGTTCAATTGTAACATGTTAAGTGCCTTCTACCAGGAGACCACCACTAAATATTATTTTTGAAGTAAGTCACAGGGAGAAGGTTAAGGGGAAAAACAAACAACTGGAAAGAAGCAGCAGTATCATGGCACTCTGAAAGATGGAGTATAAAATGGAAATGTTTACAACTTGTTTTAGAATTGCAAGAGATGAAATCATTACATATGGAAATGGGTGGTGGAGGCAGAAGGCTGTGAAACAGCCGTGTCTCTTACATCTTTTACAACTCTGAGAAAGACAAGGAGTCCAACGCAATCTACCCTAGTTCCTCTATTAGTTCTACAATACACTTGTAATCCCATTACAAAGAATTTAAAGGAACTGCTGACATTTCTTGCTGACCTGTATTTTATTGTCTCAAAATACTGCTTGAAATACCAGGCTCCATAAAGAGATGACTGCTCTAATGGTATTTATTGACCATTATTATGTTGGAGTTAGCCTGAATAAACAGAGATGAATACTACATGGGATCAGCTAAATTGTTGGTAAGTAGGTTCACATTATTTTCACAGTGTTTCGTTATTTTTAGCCTAAAGACTACACACATAAAGTAGGACATTATCCTTAACTAATCTTGTTATTATATGAAACAGTAATATTTACTAAGAGTACCTTTGTAAAGCTCAAAATGGGGGATATTCAGAGGTAGATTGAATGTGAATTTAAGGGATTAAACTCCAGGGCTCTTCACTGGCTTGGCTTATTCTAAATCTCTGTGCTTAATTTTGTAATCAGAGTTTTTATGCTGTTTTCTTAAAGTGGTAGTCTATATCGTTACAGAGAAATCTTGATCTACCCTGGACAATACAATGATATTGAAGAGAGCAAGCCCAAAAAGCCAAGGAACAAACTGCACCTTCCTAAGGAGCATGCTGTTTACTGTCTCTAAATACGTCTTCATTTGCTACTGTTACCCACTTCTGCCAATAAAGAAATGCTACTTTGCTGCAGTGCCTGGGTTATTGAAGTCTAAATAAAATTTGTTCTTTCAGTGACTGAGGATAACTACAGTATTTAAAAAGAAGATAATGACAAGGGTTCTAGAAATATATACTTGCAGCTAAAGTACTGCACAGTGCAAGCATGAGACTTAAGTTCACATCTCAAGCACTCGTTTTATTTAAAAAAAAAAAAAAAAAAAAAACCATGTGGGCCTGTAATCCTAGTGCTAGGGAGGTGGAGACAGGAGTGCTGTGGAATGGACCAGCCATCTTAGCTGTGTCCGTAAGCTCCAGCTCCAGTAAGAGACCTGCTTCAGGACACAAATAAGGTAGACTGCAATTGAGTATGACACAAGGTAGGGACTTCTGTTCTTCATATGCATGAACACACATGTGTGCACACAAACATAAACACATCCATACACATGAATAAAAACAAGAATTTTAGATGCAGAAACCAACTTCCAGGAATAGATGGTATATTGGTGAGACTTCAAAAAAAATTCACGAGGACAGCAATAATTATTATCCATAGCTAAGTGATACATGCTTTTGAGAAAAAGAAAACAAATTCTGTCAATCCGACTGATTTTAGTACCCATTGAAAAGAAGTTAGTCAAGTTTACACAGACTGTGGGAATCCCTACCAGGAGCAACTTCACACTATCTGTGTTCTGGTTTCTGAAAACTGTAACTAAATTCCATAAGCACCTCTAAACTCCAATATGGAACGCACATACTTCTGACCAAGGGCTTCAGAACTTTGGATCCACTATGTCTGTGTGTACTTCTTTTTACAATTTCTTACTCCAGTTTTTGAAGGAAAAAATAAAAATTAAGTCAAGAAATAAAAAATGAAATTGTCTTAAATGTAATATTAAATAATAATTGAAATATTTATATCTTCCCCCTCTCTCAGAGTAAGACTGCCTACAAAACAAGTAAAGCCTATCTGATCTTATCAACAAGAGTTTTATTAAAATTTTCTCCTGGTAACACCTATTAAGCAGAAGATATACTTCCTGGACAGGGTAAATGACTCAACATTCTGTATTTTTCACGTATTTACTGGGTTCTAGTCAGCTGATGGAACGGCTGGTTTGAGGGATCAAGATAGCCCTGAAACAAAGAAGCAAGACAACCAAGTGCAGGTCAGCTCTGCAGGACAGGTGATGGTCCTCCAGGCCTAGGCATCGACATTAATTTAAGGTTTGGAAGAAGCCAGTCTATGTCAGTCTGTAGACTCCTCGGATGCTATTTTCTCCTTTATTATTTTATTTCGTCTTACGTTACTGTGGTACTGGGGCTGGATCCTAGGACCTTAGGCATCACTAGGCATGAGCTGTGCATTGCATGCCCAGCTCTCTCCATTCCTTTACATTTAAGATCGGTTACAGTTGTTTCTCAACTTATCCTTTTCTGGAAGTACTGTAGTATTACTATAATAAAAAGTACAGATTTGGGAATTTGCTAACTTGCTGTCTAGTCTTGGCTCTGCTAAATATTGTGACATGTTACTTACTTGAGCCATCATTTTCTGATATGTACATTAGGTAGTAACATTTCTTCCTGAGTCACTACATGCTTCTCAAAGCCAGTACCACTGGCTTCAAAATCACCACTCTTTGTTCTTTCTGGAGCAATTAAGTGAGAATCTCTGTGAGTGAGAAAGTCTTGGGATCTCATTTTAAGTTCTCTCCCATGTGGTTTGTATACAAGCAAATACTATAAAATCACATCCTAGTTTTTCCTTTGAAGAATTGTCACCCAGGCGGGTGACCCTTGTCAATACTCCCACATGTTTGGTTGCTCCCAATGGTTTACTCACCAGGAAGCTCAGAATGCAAAAGTCAGGACATAGGACTGTTTTCCCAAAGATCCCACTTTTAGCCTTTCCCTACAATGCCATGGGCATTCTGTTTTATTTTTGTAAAGGAAGGGCAGGTTCGCTGGGGATTGCAGTAGAGCTGTGACACAAGGGGACTTTTGTAGAATTTCATTAATATGAGTGTACCTACCCCACAGGATGATATAAGGATTAATTTCTATTTGATAATTTACTGTGTGTAAAATGCCTTGAAACCCTTGGAGAAAAGTGCTATATAAATGTAAAATAATAATTATAATAATAATAACTTCGACTATTTAGCTGATCAGTGAATTAGCCAGAAGATTTAGTCTGCCAAGGGACAGGGCTGAACCCTTTATAAGCAGAAACTCTACATCATCATATCTCATAACTGCTATCACAGAAAGGGGAAACAAAGGGTAGAAATTAAGATAAATCCACAGTCTCAACTGATTTAAATGACAGAGGATCACTAGTAATGTTTCATAAAAAGTAGGAAATGCAAAAATGACAGCTGCATTGTGCTTCTAACTCAGAGCAAGTCCTGGGGTTTTATACACTTTGTTCTTTATTTGTATGGAAAATATCTCATCAGTACAACATCTCAAATTTAGCATTATTAAAATGCTTAACTATTCTTTGGCTCTGGTTAGAATACGTGCCTAATTTATTCCTATTTCGGGTAATACTTTTTCTATGTGAAGAATACCAATAAGGTTTTATGAAGTTCCAGGTAATATTTGAACCAGGAGTTTGCAGCAACCTTGCTTCTCCATGTACATACCTAAGACATCTCTGAGAAGACTAAGCTGTGTCCCTACAAATTTAATTTAAGAAAGTTAAACGTCCAGGAGATACCTTTGCTCTCAAAAAATATTTGGTGTGGAAGCTCCTGGGAACTTCACTGTGCTTGGCTCTGACATTATTTGTTTTACATGTTTATCAGTTTCATAAAGATCTTTCTACCAAAATCTGAGGGTCTGAGCCAGAAGTCTTCTATGTTAAACATGAATCTCTTATTAAGGCATAGAAAAGAAGAGACTATACAAGCCTTTGTAGGAACACTTGGGAATGCCCGAGAACCAAGCTTAGCTGCTTGGATCGCTTGGTCAGGTGTCTTTCAGAAGACTCTAATGATTAGGCAGAAAGAGTTTTGTTTTGTAATGAATAGGCTTTGAGACCTTGGTTGAGTTTTAACTCTATTTTACATATTACACAGAAAATATTTTTGGTGTATAAAGAGAAACTGTATACTTCTATAAAGTAAAGTGTGAGGTTGAGAGTTTCTAAACAAAGGAAAATAAAAACTTCACAAAATTAACAATTTACCAACCAACCAGCTAACCAGCCAACCCTATCTACCACCAACAAAACCAAAACAAGAGCATTTTGCACCTTTCTCTAGAATGAATCATTAACTCTTAGCCTCAAAGGCTCACAATCTTCAATATACAGCAGGAAGAGTGGGTGTAAGCCAAGGTGGATGGGATTATAAAATAAAGTAAAAAGTATAGACCAAATTACCTCATAAAATCCTAAAGTCAGCTTTTATCTGTCTGTAAGGTAGAGCAATCAATGAAAGAATGAATGAGAGAATTTAAAAGAATGGAAAAGAGAGTTAAAATTGGCTTTGTATGAAGTAGGAAAAACTTGACATGCCACTAATTTATAGAACATTGGCTTGGGATGCATCCTACTGAACACTGCAGAGGACTCTAAATGTGATCTGTGTTTAAATACATCCCTTCAGAAACAAAACTCAAAACTTTGACAGTTCTGGTATAACTGCCTGACTTCAAAGGGCCTCTGAAATAGACATAAGCAAAGGGCCATATGTTAAACTGCTTCTGTGGGGGTCACTAGCAGACAGCCATGTCCAGCTAAGGGCTCCCCGTGAACTGTATTACAAGCACTAAAATCTCATCTTTTCTACACAGATACTGTTCTGACATTATCACCAATGGAACTGCCAATGTCTGGCCTTCTAGCCATGTTGGTAATCTTTGCCCTTGTATTGCCAAATCAGCTGTTCTCATCAAAATAGAAAACATGACTGAACCACCTGAAAGGCACAGCTCAGGATAACTGCTCCTTTTAGTTCCCTGTCAATGAATATTGTCCTATTCTTCTCATGTATAGGGAGGTGTCTACACATTTACTTACTAAGCATATTACTGTACCTTTCATAAAACAGACCACATGTTACAGTACAAGCTATGTCTTAGCATTGCCAATAGTATTTAAATATATTGAAATGTATTTATTTGTCCAGAAAAGTAAAAAATAGCAATGTTCTTTAAAAAACTTGACATTACTATCTTCTCAAAGAAGTTAACAGAAATATAAATGGATGTGCCGAAAGGGAAGGAAAATCACAAGAGGCTAGCAACATACTCTTTTTACTGAATTTCTTTTACCTAAGTATACAATGGAGTCTTCTGACATGCGTTTTCCTTTCTCATCATGTTCAGTTGAAGTATAGCTCTTGAGACAAAGAACATAAACAATGCTCTACATGTTCTAATGGTCCAGACTTGTGAAATTCAACTTTGTTTGCTTTTACATTTTAAATACAATTCAAGAATGACATTTTTCAAAGTATTCCCATCAACTATAACATAAAAAAGAAGCAAGCAATAGTGGTATAAACAACAGTCAATATTTAATGTTTAGACATGCCAAGCACCAAAGTAATCCTGTGTATTAATTAATTAGCCTTTACAGCTTCACAAAGTTTATACTATTATTTTTCCATTTATTAAAAATATAATAATTAGAAGCTTTCTCATGATAACACAATCAATATATACAGTCAGAGTTTAAACCCAGGAGATAGCCTCTTCTACATGATGATTATGATGATTATGGTGAATGCATTATATACAGAAAGTGTTAGAGAATTGCACAGAGGATGCCTGGCACCTCTGAAGGTACTTAGCACTGGATAATATACTGTATTAGTTTTTCCATATACACACATAACTATGATAAGTGTTTCCCTTTAACTTAAGGAAATTACAGGTTATTTATAGCATTTTCAAATTGTTAGTATCATTAATTTTACTCGTTGTGGCTCTAATTATGTAAAATAAGGATTATTTGAAAAAAAAAAAACCCGAGATATTTCAAAGGTTTGTCTGATAGTCCAGACATCTACTGGGTGATCCACAGGTGGGTAGTGTGCACATTGTCAAAATCAATGATTCACATCCTTGCTACTCAGAATAGCATGGAACTGAAAATGTATGAATATTTACTTCTGGAATTTTTCATTCAATATTTTTGGATGGTAGTTGAGTCCTGGTAACTGAAACTATGGAAAGAAAGTAGATGAATAATTGTGTTTAAGTGTATGGTATTTTGGTCCCTGAAGACCAGACTTTCCTATTTCTCTGAACCACTTTCCCAGCTGGTTCATTTGTATTGTTAACTTCATGACTGAACATTTAACTCAATTGTCCACAGCCTCCTTTAGTAGCACAGTAGTTAAAACTGCAGCTCTGGAGTCGGGAGGAAAGGGTGAGCTCAGCAGCGCTGACTCAACCATGCTTTAGTTCCCTTCTGTGTATACAAACAGTAATACACTTTTCATTTAGCTGTTATGTTAAACAGGATAGTGAACGTAAAAGCTCAACAGGAGGTCAATGATTAATAAATGGGAACTTCATTATTATTGATTTTAACCTATTAATACATATGTTCTTTCCCCAAGTAGATTATGTTTCTTTTCATTTTTTCTTTTTTTTATGTTTCTTTTCAGAGAGAATAATCAATATGAATGAACCCTTATTGCCTTCTGTACAGTTTCTTGAATGTTCAATACATATAATAACATAGATTCATTTAATTTGTGTAAAATTCCATATGTAATACTTATAATCATTTTTACTATGCATAATGTCAAATGTGTGTATGTGTGTGTCTGTCTGTCTATCTATCTATCTATCTATCTATCTATCTATCTATCTATCTGTCTAAGTATGTGCAAGAACTACTACAAACTGCATTATGGCATTATCTTATAAAATTTACCTCCATAAGTTTCTGATTAGTGAACTTTAATAATCAGTCCTTAATCATTTTAGGCTCACAACTAAAAAGTGTTCCAAAAATGTGAAGGCTTAATCACAGCCCTGTACTACCTGCTAAATGATACATTGGAGGTCCGTATTTAATAGCAATTTGACCTTTATGTTAAAAGTTGCCTGTAAATTGTCCCTGTTATGAGAACGTTCATGCTCACAGCACATTGATGTGGTCTGTGTGCTTGTACTACGGTTCACTCCTTAGTTATCTATGAAGAGGCTACAGTATGTCAGTCTATGGCAAGCCTTGGGAGAAATAAAGCAAAATATCAGAATTTCTCATCAACAGCAATTAAAGATTGAATGTCATTTTCCTATTCTCATTTTGTGCATATTCTTGTAAAATCAAACTTCTCTCCCTGCCCACTCTTTCTTTTCTGCCCAAGTTTCGTAGTATTAAGTTTATACAGATTTTGCCCATAAGAAGCTTATATGACAAGGCAAGCGACCATTTTAATTATATTTATTCTTCATTTTGAGTAAGTTTCTTTTTCATATCTGACAAAGACTTTTGAAGTAAAAAAGAAAGGCAAAGCAACCTGATTTTTTCAAACAAATCTTTCATGTACAATCTTTTGTCTGTAATCTCATAATAGCTTAGAAAAATTTTAAAGGAGGTTTTAGATGTTTTTGTTCTTTTCAAATTGGCAAAATTTGATTTTTTTTCTTCACATTTGGATTGGCTTTACAAATTAACAAACAAGAAAACAAGAACATATTCAACCTAAAAAAAAAAAAAAGAAAAAGAGAAAAAAAGAAAGAAAGAAACAGAACAAAAAAAACCTTCAC
Organism: Arvicanthis niloticus; assembly: GCF_011762505.2. Taxonomy (NCBI): domain Eukaryota; kingdom Metazoa; phylum Chordata; class Mammalia; order Rodentia; family Muridae; genus Arvicanthis; species Arvicanthis niloticus. Next base: position 29,499,619 of record NC_047669.1, on the reverse strand, counting down.
TGGAGCCTTGGCATCACCAACTAATGCCAGCAAACTGCTTCCATTCTGTTGTAAATAGAGTTGAAAGAAGCACAGGTAGGATTCACACAGAGCCAAATGTACCACATTAGGAAAAGAAACAGAGGGCAAGAGAAGACAAGACCATCACCACTGCTGTCAGCAACTTCCCAGGAAGCCATCAGGTTGCAGAATCTCCTCCAACTCCATTTTGGTGGCAGGAGTAGGGTGTCTGAGGCTAAGATTTTTTTAAGTGTTTCAGATAGGCATTTTGGAAACATGAAGTACTACTATGGTGCTAATATATACTGTGATCCTTACTGCTTACCTGTGACTGACTGTAAGATGTAATGAGTTAATAATTTCAGAAAGGAAGTATTTTCAATGGAAAGAAAAAGAAGAAAAATCTCCAAAATCTTGTTATTAAAGATGTCTCCTAAGATGCATTTATTATAGGCCCACTACTGTTAAAAGCTAATGAGACCATGCATGAAGTAAACTTGGCTTGAGAAATAGTGTGGGGATATAGCTGGCGAGAGAACAGCGGTGGTGAGGCTGTGCAGAACCACAGGCTGGGGAAACACAGGTGCTTGACATGAGATACTTCCAACTTGGCAGGATTGGTGCTCTAATCTTTGTGCTGATTGATTTTTAAAGGCTTTCTAATAAAATAAAGAAAAAGTTCAGGCTGGATATAGCAGCATATGCCTTTAATATCAGCACTTAGAAGGCAGAGACAGGTGTGTATCTGTGAATTCAAGGCTGCATAATAAGACCGTATCTCCAAACACAAGTTCAGATATTATTTCAAATATTATTTTACAAATTTATAAGGGATCTGTTTTAAAGATAAGAACTTATATAGTTGAAAGTCGTGATTTATCTTAATTTTGCAATGCTGGGGATCAAACCCACAGTTTTTTCCCTTACAGAGTTTAACTTCCATACTCTATTTCAGACATAATACCTCTTCCATTGGCTAAAATCTCTACCCTAAAAGGATATGGTTTGCGGTGAAATTGTGCAAATCTCTACAGTATCGGGAGCTTGCCACCACTGGACTCTGAGATGAATCCGGCAGTGAAGAAGCCTGGCCAGGACACATCACTCCCTCTGATTTCACAAGGCACATTTAGGGCACCCCACTCTTGAACCCCCACAGTTCCATCTCCTATGAAATTCCACTCTGCCCCAGGTGTTCACCACTGAAGTCCTCCCTTCTCCAGCACAGGAATTGGATCCCAGCCATTTGCTTGTATTGCCCTAGATCCACCCTAGATGGGTTCTTTTGTGTGTGTTGTTTTTACCCCCTGAGGTAAAGAATCCCATTCATTTGCCAAAATGTATTTGAAAGGCCATTTCCTCCTCAAAGTTTTTCTTTTCACTCACTTGAGAATCAACCCATCTTCTCTGATTTCCCACAGCACTGTTATTACTAACAACATCCCTTTCTTTCTGCTTTATATGGAAGCAATGTATTTCTAAATTATATCTTTAAAGAGTCTAGATGGTTATGAGCCTGAGGGTACTGGCCTTGAACTTACATCTGAATTTGACAAACAAAAATCAGAAAAGAAATATGGTGTATTGATGTATTTGACTAAGTAATATGTTCAAATGCTACAATGACAGAACCAATGTGTGGTAATTGTTAGACAGATAATATGGAGTTATATTTGCTCACTAACACCTTACTTTTAAATTCATTTAATAATTTTGTATGCTCAATAAAGGAACTACGGGCTGCTTTATAAAATGTTTTCTCTTAACTTGAATAAAATTTTGCAAATCAAATCAATAAAAAAAGAGAGAAACCTATTTTATGATAAAGACTGTTATTGGATCAAACAATGGGTACATTTCTGTATCTCCCTAAGTACAAATGATGACAGAGTTGTCAGAAAACTGTGATGTGAACTGTAGAAAGCTGAGAATGTAGCAGTTCACCTCCCAGCACTGCTGCCAACACATAGAGTCTAGGTATTTATTTGACTGCCTTATTTTGTGAGTGGTGCTTATAAAATTCATGGATAATCTGCCCATTGATGCTCACAATTTAAAACAAACAAAACAATTTAATACCAATGCAAGGGATAAATGGCTAACATTTACAGAGCCACTCATTGTCTAGGCAAGACAACAGGTTCTAAACATATTTTCTCATTGAAATCCCCATCAAAACACAAATATAGCTAGCATTTGCTCATTCTAAAGAAATCCATAACCAAGCACAGGACTATAAACTATCTCTGGAGGCCACACATTGAAAGAAGGATCAGGAAAGCTAAAGACCTTAGTGTTTTGCATTTAGACTACAATGTTTCAACTTGGAACCCAGTTATTCACCAAAGAAGTTGAAACAATGTAGAATAATATTTTAATAGCAGGGCTAAGCAGAAAGTACGTCATTAGACACTGAAAATAGAAAATATCAGCTAATATTTACCACTACCATTGTAAACATTTTGCTTTAGTTTACTGGTTGGATCTTTAAAAGAATTTTTTGCAGGTGAACAGCATTGTTATAACGCTTACTACTTCTTGGTAGAAAACTCAGCCAGAGACAGAGTGTCACAAAATCCCAAAGCTAGTCAGCAGCAATTCAGTTTCATAGACTAGCATCCTCAGAGCTGGGTTTCTGTGTATTGCACCTCACTATGGTGAAAAGGCTATTCAAGATAAAGGTGTAAATGAAGTTCCAAATACATGGTTTGGTACAAAGTAGGCCTTTCTCTGAATGTTACTTCTTATCCTTTTCTTATCTAATCCTATAATAACAATCAGAGTAATATCACAACAATTTAGTTTTAATGTACATTTTAGTTTTGAAGGCTTTAGATTTTACATTTTGAAGAAGAGTAAATGTGGAGCTGGCGAAAGCCCAAGGACCAGAGTTTGCTGATATACTGTGTCTCTGAGACTCAGAAGTTACACATATGAAGTCTTACCCACATGGATTTTTCAATAGGAGTTAAACTAGGATGATAAGGCTAGACATGCTAATATCACGGGGAAAGCTCAAGAGGCCTCATCCCTAATAAAGAAGTACAGGAAACGTAGGAACACTGAGAATGGGAGAAACAGTCTTTCCCAGTGAAGTACATTAAAGTTATCAAATACCAAAGAGTCAGTCCTGAAAACATACATGTAAATGTGACGTTATACAGACTGAGAAGGCTGTGTTCATGAGTTTAGGAATATATATGTATCAAAAATTTAAAAAAGAGAAGGCTATGAATTTTGAAAGAGGACAAACATGGGAGGGTTTGCCAGGAGAAAAAGAAGAAAATGATGTAATTATAGTAATCTCAATTTTTTTAAAGACAGTAAATATGCAAAACAGTAAACCTATGTAATACAATGTTGAGTATTTTTCAACTATAGGTATAAACAAAAAAGGTACTCTATAATTGTATGCACAGATCTTTAACAAAAACAGAAAGGGTGTATATACACAAGAAAAAGTATAACTGTATCCAAAAATTTGAAAGTAGATTATTTGTGGATGATTTTGAGTGATTTTAATTATCCTCTTGTAGTTTAATCTATACCCATGAATGATTTTCAAATGAAAAAGTAAAAACGAGTAGCTCTGATAGGTTACATTCCTATTTAGAGATGATAATAATTGAGGGCAAGATCAGTCGAAATTGTAATTTTCCCCTTATTTAGTGATGGAGCTTGAATAGAAACCAATGCTTTCATTTTTAATTAGTGTGTTTTCTGACTTCTATTTCTCTTCAGTTGTTACCATAATGGAGAAATTCAAAAGGAAGCTAGGAAGAAAGCCATGGAGGTTGCTAGAGATGCACGGAATGAAAATGTGCTGCCAGCCTCTACTAAGGAGTCCTTATAAGGCTTCAGGCTCCTTTGCTTTCTCAGTCAGGCTACATGTTTCTGAGTCCAACCAACACTATACATAGTAGGCTGTAAAAGCAATTCTAATTCTTTACTCTATGAAACAGAACATTATCCATCTACCGCATGACTTTACTGTGACTCTCAGCAGAGGATGTGATCTGTGTGGGACTGGTGCACATCTCTACCTCTTGGCACTAAGTTTAGTGAAGTAATTTGACTTGAATGATGAAATATTAAGCAACATTAAATGAGCAGAGACTTCAAATACATTTGTAGGGAACCAAATTTTAGAACTGTTAATGGTTTATCTTCCCATAATAACTGTGTTAAAAGTGAAACTTGTTTTTCATGAGAGGGTATAGCTAATACACCATATCATGACCTTCTGTACTAATCTGGGACCAAAATAAGCCACTGGGAGAACTCCAGGTCCCGTTTCGGGAGCATTTCTTATTCTCCATCTTTGATGTAGTCTGTGAGGATGCATGTAGTACCAAATAATTATCTTGATCACCACACCCTGATACTCTTTCTACCTTATTTCCATTTGCATTCTAAGCCTCTTTAGTGCCTCCTGAAAAGTAGATTCTGCCCTGTGGTGAATCAGACAGGATCAACCTTAGATTTCTGTTTGAAGACACCAAGACTTTGTCATGTCTCATTCTCCTGGCTTCATGAAATTTTACCAATGCTCAGAAACCCACTGAATTGACTTGATACTTCAAATACTGACAGAAACTATTGCAATTCCCACCAACTGACTTGATTGACAACCATCTTTAAATCAGATATATGAAAAAATATTTAGGTTCTCACACATTTCCATAAGTTCACCCAGCTTTAATTACACTTTCCAGGCTATAAACTAAAACATACATTCTTCTATTTACTAGGATAGATAAGAAACAAGCATGTAAGTATAGCTTTAGTACAATGAAACCCCTCAAACTTCGTGGATCCAGTGGCAGAAGTGGTGGCCAGTTTGTAGGAGACAGAGTTGATGGATGACTTCAAGAAAACAGTGTTTTTTTCAGATACAACTTGGCAAATGCACAAATTCACAAACTGTGAGTACACGCACAAGAGCAGCACCAGGTCAAAGCAGACAAAAATCTATCATGGAGGAGAGAAGGTGGACACAAAGTCCCTTTCAACATACACCTAGCCGAGGCTGCTGTTGGTGCTTGATTGCTCCTGGGAAAAGAAAAGCCTGTTTTCTTCAGTGGAGTGATACCTGGTATATCAACCACATTCCAGGGCAGGTCCCACATTCCAGAATAATTGGCCAACATACACTAGATTCATAGAAGGGAGAGGGGTAGAGGAGGAAAAGAGGAAGGGTAAGGGGAAAGACTATAAAGTTGGGTGTGCAGGAAGGTGGGGAAACGTCTGGGTGAAGTCAGGAGAGGAAGATAAATATCAAAATACACTGTATGAAATACTTAAGGGAAATAATGCAGGCATATAACACACCCACATTATGATCTGAAACTCTTAAAATGGCTTGGGAAAGTCAGACAGTCATTTATACTCAACTCTATTCCATATGAGTTGTCTAAATTGTTCAAGTTGTCAACTCTTGGAGTAAATCCTAAACTGTTCAGCTAAGAAATACAGTTCTCATTATTTTCTTGGGAGTCACTCCTTCATTACTATCCTACAGAATGATATGTATTGATCCTTCTGTGCTTGTGAGAAAATGTTAAAACAATTTTTGGAAAATAAGAAAAAAATGGTGGTATTTTATATCATCTTGCCAAGATATACTGAAAAATCTCCTGACATTTTGAATTTGTGGCAATATGCTTTTTAGTTAATATTTTCATAAGAGTTTATTAAAGTGGAAGACAATTGGAAGTTTAAGGGTTATATCTAAATTTATTAAGCTTGAAGGTTTCAGACATAAACGGATGCTTTACAGAAAGTTATTGAGGTCTGTAAGCTTCTAGAACAGATTTATCAATGCTGCTGATCTCCGCTTCAGATAACTCTGCCCAAGCAACTTTATAAGGTGGGAATTCAGTTTATTACACAGCGGCCCAGGCAACAGAGGACTTTTCTGGGACATACTGGTTTGGAGGCTCACGTTAGGTTTAATGTTAAATACTTTGTGTTTTTAGAATAGTTGATAAACCAATCATTCCTGTGTTATAATGTATAAAGGAAAGGACTGTGTCCTTAATCTCCAAAACTACAGCAGGGCATGTTGGGCAGATTAGTCCCTTACACAGACATATGTGGCTTTTCCTTGACAATGAGTAGGCAACTCTTAAAAAAAAAAAAGTTTCAAAATAGAACCCACCCACCAGCATTTTCCACCCTGAGACATTAAACTCAATTGCAAAGAAATGAAATGTTACTATTTACAAAGCTCTTTTCATCTTATATCCTGTCTTTTCTCTTGTGTGGTTTCTTTCTTTCTCCCCTTTCTCCTTGTTCCCTTACCTACTTCATTCTACCCATTTGCTCGCATTTCCTAATGCCTCCTACCCCTATTATTCTAAACTCTGTTCATCCTCAAACAGGCTTTGCCAATGGAAAAGAAAAGGCCCCAGACAAAGCCCTGCTCTGAGACAAGGCCCTCCATAGGGTGGTGAATGGTGACTGGGGTCCAGCCTGTGGGGCTGAGAATGGTAACAGCTCTGGAGCTCTTCCCCAGAAAGCCATTAGGCTCCACAGGCTTGAGAGCTGGATCAAGCCTTGTGATTTCAAAGCTTTCATGGCTGACAAGGACTTGCTAATTTCAAACTTTCTAACCAATTACAATCACAAAGAACTCAGGACAATAATCAGTGAGCAAAATGAAACTGCTCTGGGAAGCAGCCTCTGCAGGTTTCACTCTTGAGGCTTGGCAGCCAGTGTGCAGCTGGGGCTCTGCTTCAGCAAGTAAATAAAAATACACCATAAAATACAAACATACACAATGGGTCCCACTTGCTGTTGTTCCCAGTAGTGGGGTATGTGGAAACCTCGTCCTGCATTCAGCCCATTAATTTCTGATGGTGTTAATTAAAAACTTTTGATGCTGGCTTGAATGGAAAATACCTCAAACAGTGTTTCCTTTATTGAAGGCCTAAGTTCTAAGTCTTGGATTATTAGGTTAAGCTCTGTCAGCAGAGAGACCAACAGAAATGCTTTTCATACCATCTGCTTTGACCAAGGAGAATAGTAATAGCGATAATAAATAAATTAGTAAAAAAGGAGGAAGAAGAGAAACTATTTAGGTTGAAAACTCTGTATTTCAACCCACTTTTGAAGAACTATATTGAAAATCCAGGTCCCTGAATATAGAGCAAATGGTTAAAAAAAATAAAAGCAGAGAGAGAGAGAGAGAGAGAGAGAGAGAGAGAGAGAGAGAGAGAGAGATTTTCCAAATTCTTACCGAACATTCAAATCACTCCATGTTCCAGAACCTGAAATTTTTATATTTTAAAATGTGAAAGCTGCTTAAAATAAGTGAATCAGCTGCTAAGCGATTTCTCTTAGTCTTTTCCCTCTCCTTTCTTTCTACAGGCTGAAAAAGAATGCCTACAAAGGTACATCCAACTAATTGTGTGGCTTAAGAAACTTAGTATAATTATTGAGGACTAGTGTTTCCTGCTTCAGACTAAGCTGGGATGCAGTCAATGGAACTGAGGGCTGAGATATCATCCATCCCTGTGAGATGGAGCAAACAGTTCCAAGTGCTTACCCATAGAGCAGGGCAAGGATGCTGAGCAGTTGCTCTGATTTCTCTCTCATCTTGGAAACCCTGGGCAGCCTTGGGAATTGAGAGAGCACATAAGAGGATAGCGTGAGGAATTCTTTGCTGTAGCCCAGCAAAAAACACCCAGCCCCTCCCTCCAATGCCCTGTGAAATAGGAAACAAATCTCTGAGATACCCGGATTAGTTTTTAATAATTGTGTGTAATTTTGTTCCTTAATAGTTCCCTTCCTTGTGACAGATGGGTGCTGGTAGTTTTGAGTACCAGAAGTGAGGACTCCAAAATGTCACCTCACAGTGATCCTTCTTTCTTTGTACATTACTATGTCTAGAGACTATCACATTTTCATTTCCCATCCTATTTATTCACACTGCCTGTGAAATCAACTGGTTCCTTAAAAGACCACAAAACTTCTGGCTTTTTTCGGCAAAGGTCTCATCACCTACTCTTGTTTTGATTACCATAGCATTAAAAAGGATGATAGCCTTTTATTTTGAGGGGGTGCAGGTTTTCTTCCCTTCCCTCCCTAATGTCAGGCTTCTGTGGCCTCAGCATCTCTGACAGTCTGCAGAACTGTCCCACCCAATCTAATGGGACATGATGGCGATCCTTCAGGAAAATCAGCAACAGCCACACAAAGGCCTCACAGAAAGGCATGAGCAGGGGATACCCTGACTAATACAACTGAAACTTCATTAAAAAATAGCTTTGAGTAAACCACAGGACTCTGTTTGCTCACAAAATTTATGAATTTTATTCTGAGTAAATTGATAGGTGATATTGCCTACAAAGGGCTAGTAAACATAAATTAACTAACAGATATATAGCAAATGAATGCATTTAAAGATGAAATGATTTTTTTTTCCTAGAGACCAAGGTTTTGTTAAACTTAATCCTGACTCTTCCCTCTCCAGCAGTAGAAACATCTGGTCGGTTTTAGATTCCCCTTGGATTTCCAACTTCAAAGGGAATTATAAAGAATAACAAATTCATGTACCGGCAGTAAAAAAAAAAAAGAAAAAAAAGAAAAAAAAAAAAAGAAGCCTAGAGCAGCAGGAGAGAATGGTAAAACTGTCCTTATTTGACTGCTAGTGACAGGCGCCACAGGCAGAACCAAGAGAAAAGACAAAGGCAAGATCACCTGTTGATAACCAGAGTTCCTGCAAAGCACTAAACCTATATGCACAGGGCCATACACAGCAATCCATCCAGAGGTAGGGATTTTTTTTCTGTTGTTGGTTTTTTTTTTTTATACTGAAATGAATAAAATAGCATTTAATATATAAAATGAATTGGAACAAAAGAAAATGATTCACATGTCTATAACAAAAGCTTCATTGAAATAACAACAAATAAATCAATACAAATGTATTAAAATTTATTAAAAGCATGACTTAGAGACAATCTTAGAGACCCCCTTGGCCTTTGAGTTTTGACTTAATTTTGAGGAAACTAGAATTTTTATTCTAGGGAGGGCAGGATAAGTCATTCCAGAAATAAATTCAGTTCTAATAGACCATAGACTTTTCATATCCTGATTAAAAACTGTTCTCCAAGGGCCTGAAAAGTATCTAGTGTTTCCTTCTTGCTTATGGGCACTATGTGTGAGGATTGACCAGATACTGAAGTTGTTAGTAGAAGAGTGTTTGAAAGAACTGTGATATTTGTAATTGTAACACAATTAATATGCTGTATTTGACAATATATAATAAATATGAAATTATTTCTCTCTATCATTTTCCTGACAAAACTGAAACACACCATCTAGAGTCTAGGTCTTGATGCAATCAAGCAGGAGGGAATGAGAACATCTAGAGAAGGCGCAACGATGCCATTGTAATTATCTTTTATAAACAGTCTTCCCTGTTCTTGCTTTGTGTGCAGTGTTTACAAAAACAACAATAAAACAAACAAAGACACGATTAACCAATCAACTTGTTTGTGGACAAAGAAAGAAAAATAGTAGGGCTAAAATGTCTTTAAATAATTAATTACAAGAATCCTTACACTTAGTATTGAAAGATTACAAGATCTCCATGCCATAAATACATTAGATGAATTCAGAGTGGCTATCAAATACCCAGAAAACAAACTGATGTCATATATCACCAAAAATCACAAATATTTCTATAGTTGAGGTCAGAGCTCATAGAAGCAGTTCTCATGGGAGTCTAGAGGGACCCTCCAGAGTAGTTTCCAGATGAATGACCCTTTCCAAAACCATCTCCTGTTCAAACTGTAGTCTAGACAAGGGGAAGAACAGCGATTGTACCTCATTCCAACATGAAAGGACTGTGATGATGATATAATTATCTCCTTGAACTTCTGCCTTTAGCATGGATTTCACTCCCTTCTCTTCTCTCATGTGACAGAATCACAAGAGTTATTTTGGTGAGGGAATAACACAAATATTACTCTCATGGCAACTACCCACAATTGCATAATATATGTTCAATAAAATAATTCCCAGAAAATATGCCAGTTTAATGGAATAAAGAGACTTGGCAATCTAAATAAACCCTTCTACCTCCTTTGGCTATGATTATCAGCATAGGCTGGAAAATCCTGCCATGATGCAGGGAACTTACAGAGGATTCCCTGCCTTCAAATAAGGAGAGTCATTCAACTATAATCATGAGCTTAGTTCAGAGAAAGAGGTAGAAAGTGTTGATTGCTACTTTATTCTTACAATGTTGTTTTGAACGAGTGACATATAAGGTCACAAATACAACAACAGTGATTTAATACCAGGACCCAAAAGGCCACACATAAGGAAGAAGCATTAGCTTTTTTCAAGGCTTTTTTGGAACACAACTTTTATGAGGTTCAGGTGATAAGCCTATTGATCTTTTATCAGAGAGCCTGAGTTATTTCTGAGATGGCCTCAGCAGGTCTTTCCAGAAGAAGATATTATTACTGTTATTGATAATTATTACTATAGTTGCCATCATGATGAGGTTTTGGTGGATAACTTGAGTACATGGTGTAATACACAAACCAGAAAAAATCATGGTTTCTCTTTCAAAGAAATGTACTTTGTTTTTTTTTAATTAGATATTTTATTTAAATTTCAGATGCCACCCCCTTTCCCCATTTCCCCTCCCTAGAAAACCCCTATCCCATGCCCCCTTCTCCTTTTTGCTTTTATACATTTTTAAAAATGTTAATCAAAGGCTTTATAAGTTTGGTAATGCTCAATATCAAGATACCCATACAACCAGAAGTGTAACCTAATAGCCAACCTACATATATCAACTATCTTTGACTGGCAGAGACACAGGAACATCTGCCTCCATGTCCCCCCTCCCCCCAATCTCTGTCACCTAGCTCCTCTTCTCCTTCTCTTCCTCCTCCTCTCCTTACTCCTCTTTTTCCTCTCTTTACTCCTCCCACTTTAGCTCCTCCTACATATCACCCTTCCTGCTAAAATAAAACATTTCTCTTAAAATACAGTTAGAGCATAACTATACCAATTTGTGTCAGTAAGGTACAAGATAGACCTAATACCCAGTCCATCATTTTGTTGACTAACCAGAACCTCTGTCATCTCTCCTAACTAAAAGACTTAGTTCTGAACCTGGCTTTTTTCTTGGCTTTAGAATGAATGTCAGCTGAAAATAGAAATGTACTTTCTAGTTCACATTTATGACAGGAACATAGGACACCATCACATGTAAGAACAAGATGTAAGTGAAGGGCCATGATGTGCTGTTAGTATCCGTCTTAAAGTAACGATGGGAAAGTGAGTTGCATGAACTATGGATACTTAGCAGGAATTGCAGTACAATTCCTGCCTTGTCATACCTGCCTGAATTCCATGGTGCCAGGGTACATTTCAGCTCTTTAGCTGGTATTTTAATGGTAGTGATGCCAAGCCATAGTAGAGGAAAATAAATATTCAGAAGACAGATGAAAAGAGAAGAGATGGAAAGAGAACAAGAATTTGTATTGTTTACACATGCAGAGGAGCAGTTTCTACAGATGCTCTCTTTGATTGGATAGTTTATTGCTTGTGTCATTATTTTCTTTTTTCCCCGTGTGCTTTTCCTACCAGCTTTGGCTGAAAATATTTTGTATGTGTCCATCCTGTAAGCCATCATATTTTTCTAGAGATTTAGTGTGGTGGAGAAATTTTTTATTTCTTCCCGAAGGCTTAGGCACATCAATATTCTAGCTACTCACTTTCGAGGCCAATGGAAACTGCGCCAAAGATTAAACAGGCCAGAGTAACACATAAATTCAGTTTCTACGGATGCAGTGTGTACTCACTCACATCCTGAATATCTGATGAGTGCAAAACACTTGTTGGATAACACATCACCATTGAACAGTCTCTGGCTTAAAAGTCAAAGACAGTAAGCAAGAAAGGAAAACTTGCAAACAGGTACTGTACACAAAGCCCAATCCAACAGACCATTCTGAATTTATAGAGCTCTTTTGTGAAAGCTGTGGTCTATCTATGGAAAAGTGGCTTGTAGACTACTCTTCAGAAACCTCGGGACAACTAGAGTTCTAAACACAGGCACTGCTCTGCAGTGCATGATCTCCTCCACTCAGATATAGAGCTGCATATACAAAAGTATTTAAAGTTCCCCCTTTTAGATTCAAGAGTCCCATTTAAATATCAGATGCTTTTCTGTTATCAACAATGCCTTAAAATCTATAAATATTAGAACAGAGTACTAAGTCAGGCTTAAGTACTTTACTTTGCTCTATATAGTATGGGCTTAGATCAGTTAGCATAGAGTTCTAAGCAGTCAGAGGATGAACTTTTTCTTTTACTTCAGATAAACAATTGTATATAATACATTGATATGTTCAATGATGAACATAATTAATATTGCATAAGTTATCTGCAATGCAAATTATCATCCTAAAATTGAGTTAAGTAAAAACAGATCCCAAAGACAATCATTTGCCCCAGAAGGCTATCTAACTGTTAGACTCGTCTCTTCTTCAAACACATCATCCTTTGGCTTGCACATGTGCCTGAGGATGCTATGGCACAAGCTGCTGACCCAATCAGTTGCTACATATGAGAAGACATGTGGCCAAGACTCTAAGAAGAGAAATAGTGTCCCATACAATAGTGAGAATTATTTTTCTGAAACTTTTAAAAACATCAACATGTAAAAGCATCCTGATGAACCAGAAATATTAGCCAATTAATCAACTACCATGATAGCTGAGATATGTTTCAAAATAACAGGGCAGTGCAGTGGGGAACCGACAGGCCATGAGTTAAGCAGCGGACATGCTAGATGAGGAATATATAGGAGCTCACTACAGTAATCTGCCTACATTCACAGACTGGAAAATTTTCACAAAATAATCTTAAAAATATATACTTCATTTGAACTTCAATCATTTATCCATTATTTACTGACTGATTCATTCATTCATTGTTCATAATGCAAGGGATTATAGAAATGGAAAAAGTAAAATATAATGCTTTTTGGGCATTTTTATTATAGGAATAGAATTTATTTATTTGGAATATAACTAAATACAAAATTCTTAAGTTAAATTTTAAAAGAAGAGACAAAAATTACAGAGGAATTCTCAGCACAGCATATTTGAAAAGGATGTCCTCTGGAGAAAATGAGAGTTAGAAAATATATCAAATAGTTATTAATGGTTAGATTTAAATTATAAAAATAATTATTTTAATTTTTCTTCATTTTACTCTCATGTATTTTTCCAAATTATTTTTAATGAACAAGTACAATTTTAAAATGAAATAAATATTTGTTCATTAGTAGACAAGATGTGCTCCCCTTCCCTAGGAGACTTCCTTTTACTAAAACAGAGAAACTGCAAAGACGCACTGCAGGATACTTTACACTGTCTGATATCCTCATGCCTGAAAGTGAAATACACCCAAAGGCAAACCCCATCAATACATATTTTATCTGATCATAGAAACAGAAAACACTTGGGAGAAATCTGCTTTTTTGCAAGTCAGCAAGAGTGTGGAATTCTGGCTTTTCTGTGCTGATATAATTTTGTGAGGAATGCAAAGGGAAAGCAAATTAAAGTTAGCAAGCAGGCCTGTCCCTTGTGCCTCTAGGCTCACACTGATAGCAGGTTTATTCTGAGTAGCAAAACAAGTAAAGCAGGGAGTAGGGGGCAGGAGAGAAAGACTAGTAGTCCTAAAGCTGTGGCCTTCACTGGCAAGTTGGATAAACTTAAGAACAAAGATAGACTGGTAACAGAATTAGTAACAGTAACAGTGACAACTATGGATTATGTGCAGTGAGCCTGGAAATTCCCCGCAGGAAGCTATCTTTCTCACTCTAAGAGATGAATTTCTTCATTTAGTGCACATTCATATGAAGTGAAGTCAAGAGTGTAACTTTAAAGGTTTGGATGACTATGCTGTTTATGAGTAAACAGGCCTAGAGTGCCAGGCAAAAGAAAGCCAGAAGCCAAGTGAGGTGCTCCTTCCCTCCCTTTCCCCTCCCGCTGGAGTACACTTGTCATTACAATTTACTGTAGGCCAGCCTCTAGCAAACTCAGCTCTTCCAGGCTGTCTCCTACTTGATAATGGTCCACTATCATACCTTCCCATCCTGCCTTGCTCTCCTTCAACATCTACTACCAAGACTGTTCAAAGAAACAATGCTACCCTTCTAAAAAGTTCACAGTCTCACCAGAACTTTCTAGACAAGGAGCCAAAGTCTAAACCTACATTTACATGATCTTGGCACTATTAATTTCCAGATACAGACATGTTTATTCGTATCTCAACAGGCTGTTCCCCTTTCTTCTTGTGGATATACACAAGGGTGGCTATGTTCGTTTTTAAGATTCAAAAGAAGAAAATACACTTCAGATTTACAAAATATTATATAATATAAACCACAAGTTCAAAGAGACATAAAGTGTGTTAGAAAAACTTTCTATGTGTTTTCTCAATGTCACAATGACTGCATTCTCCATAGGAAACATCAGTAGCTATCTTCACCTTATGGCTGTTTCTGTCTCTTCAGAAGTTCTTTAGAAAAATTTATCTCTAGAAAGAATTCCAAACAAGTCCTTTAATACTTCCACCCATGTCTACTAAAGTCATTCAAAAGGTTTACCAATATTGTGATATTGGTTCTTATTTTTCTACATTTTGTAAGTATCAAAATATATTCTGTTCAAATTTAATCTTGTGGTGGTAAATTCACTATAGCCCCTAGATATACTTCTTGTTTGTCTGGAGTTGCTAAATTTGGTATGAATACATATTATTTCTTTGGACTTCGATATTTTGGCCTGCAATTGAGAGACAATGAAATCTCACTTACCAGCCGGCAAGGTTGTGTGAAATATTCAATTGCTGATGATAAAACAGTCTGAAATGGAAAAGGACACCATAAGTGTTGGTATGTATTTTGCGTAATATACAACAACATGCTCATCATAGCGAAGAATACACTTGTCCCTTCCTGGGACCCTGGCTCGGTGTTCATCATAGCAAAGAATACACTTGTCCCTTCCTGGGACCCTGGCTCGGTGACAGCAGAAAGCAAAAGATTGTTCCTTTGGGAATAAAAGCACAATCAGACCCTACCGACAGGTGTCTTGGTGAGTGCCTGAATATTTAACTCGATGATCACTAATTAGATGCAACCCTAATAAATGATCTGCTAACCCTTTATACAATACTCTGTGTTGAGAAAGTAACTTTCTCAGTTAATTATTGTGATCTGATTAAAAAATCATCAAAGTTTTGGGAACCACAAGGATTTGCCATTCTGTTTGAATTTTACTGTGCTTTTCATTAAACATTTTATAAATAAAAGCAAACGGGTTTTCCTTGCTTTGTGCTGTCTGTTACTCATGTCCTGCACGTTAGGTCTTGTGGCAGCGATGGGAAAATAAGCGATGGACCATGTACGCCTGCTTTCATGACACTTCATCAGAGTATTGGCTGTACTATCTTTGCTTTATATTCCTAGCTAAGTAAGAGTAGCAAAAATGGGAACTGAAACCTTTAAAACCTTTATGCTAAGTCACAAAATAATAGATTGAAATAAAAGTTAACATGAAAAAAATTTCAACTGTGGAACAAACAAGACTACAATTGTTATATAATCTACATTTTAGAAACTGCTAGCCTAATAGTACACACCTGTTAATCTTTCTTCATGGTGTTTCTTATCAACTGCCTTAAGAATAGAGAAGCTACAAGTGGTTTTCCTGGTAATCACCCAACCTTCAATACCAGCACTGTAATGACAGCCTATAGAAAATCAAACAGAACCAAACTACTCCAAATTTGATTCAGAAAGACCTAAAATTTGTCACCCAAAAAAAAAAAAAAAAAAAAAAAAAAAAAAAGTGAAACTGTACACGACAGAGTCACTTTGTAGTAAAGGTTCTACATACATGAATGAAAACAAAATTAATTATCCAGAGAATATAAGAAAGGCCAAATTCAAGGAAGTCTGTGGTAGAGTTCAAGAGAGGTCTATTTGAAAGCCCAAATCTCACACATATGCATATGAAATGGAATGAAGATCACACAGGTAGCTTGACAAAAATTATGTTTTTAAAATGAGCTTATGCAGCAATCACCACTGAAAAGAATCTCTAGGAAAGACGCAGAACTGACTTCTGAGATTTGACGTTTTTATAAAGAATGAGAGCAACTATGCAAGTTAGCTCAGTTGGTTAGATCACAGCACCAACAAAGAGGAAGAGTAGACGATGTGCCCTTCCTTATTAAATAGGATGATGATGAAATGGAGATCCGAGATGCTCCATTTCCAGTGTCTTCTACCCTTTCCTTGCATGGCGTACACTCGCTTGGACAGTCTCCCCAGCATAGCAAAACAAATTTTTACCAAGCTCTGTTACTTGACACAAGGAACAGCTAGGTAAGTGAATCTGTCTGCAAAGCTGTCAGTGACTGGAGATCTTGTTCAAAAATTAGAACGTATTGAGCAATGAGAAGAAAAATGGAGTTGAAAGGGTTGTGCAGGATTTAAGAAATATCAGAAAAAATTAAAACTCTCTGCTTTGCATGGCACAGCAAGAGAAAGTTTAGGTTTGTCAGCTTTGCCTCTACTTGAATCCAGCATTATAAATAAAAAGAACATATAGCCTATATGTTCCCAAGGGCTGTGGTTACAGCTGACAGGGAAGGCTGAGCAGACTTGCCTGCATAAAGTGAACTTTAAAATACAATCCTGCCTACCTGTGATTTAGAGTGTGAAAACCCACCAAGATAGAAAGCAAAGGGATCTGGCAAAAGGAGGCAGAAAGATGTTAGACGTTTCCCTCTGCTTCTCCAATGACCAGCTGTCTACAACTGTTTTTGATACCCTAAAAATACTGATTCCCTTTAAGCGTTTTAGTCTTTCAGTTAAAAAAATTATTTGAAAATTAGGGTATTCAGAATAAATTCCTGTGTGTGTGCAGCGAACTGCACATACAAAAGAATAACTTGGTTATAGGTTATGCAAACAATTATGTAAAAATTGCATTGTAAGAAATCTACTTTATATTTTACCAAAACACAGAAAATAGTTATAAAGCTGTTCTGTGTACCAGGCACAACTGAAGTAATTCTTGTTGGACAGCTAAGTCACTGGCTGAGGTTCTTGCAACATTACTGTCACTACTGCCAAAAGCAACAAATAGAGATGAGGGTGATATTTTTGCTAATATGGTACCAATATGCATACTGGAATTCAAGATCAGCTATAATAGACTTAGAGGGATATGTAGAAAAATATGTGTGAATATAATTGCCTGGCTAAACACTAGAATGTTCTGTCCAATTTTCATGTCAATAGTTTTCCATAAGCAATTCTAAGAGTTACAGATTCTGTTGAGAAGAAAGAGTTGGAAAGAAATGTGTGTGTGTATGTGTGTGTGTATTCTTGTTTGAAATATTTACTAGTTTAGCCATGATTCATTTTAAAACAACAAACCTATGTAATCGAAAATGCAAATAAAAAATGCCAATAATCGTGATCATTGCGTTGTTGTAATAAAGAGACAGTGCTTGAGCAATGAACCCTGAAAAGCCAGGCAAAAATATACTTGCTTTGATTTTTATCATTGTGTGCTTCAGTTTTCCATACAAAGGAATTTTAAATTGCAATAACTGACCTGTAAGAAAATGGTTAAAATATATGGTTTGAATTAAACACACACACACAAATAAAGAAAAAAACATACCTTAGACTTTTAGTAAATTAAACAGGTTGATATCTCAAGGTTTTAGCATCCATAAATAAAGCATGAACTGAAAGTAAGACACAGATTCAAAATACAAGAAGCCCAATTCTTCAGTAGCTTGTATTTGTATAGTAGAAACCATGTCTTCTCTTTCCCATGCACCTTTCACCATCCCTTCATTTGGTTAAAACAGACAGAACTACCACTGCCTCCCAGCTGGTTAAACAGCTCTCTGCAGTGTCCAGTGTGTATCATTTTATATCCACATCATGCACATTGATGGCCAGACACTAAAATGAAAGAACAAAACAAACACCCTTCTCTCCAGCCTCCTCCTTATCAGACAGAAATGCCTGGTTCCCAGAGAACTCCTTGGGGTAAGTGAAACAAAATATCTTAAGATGGAAGAAAGACTGATAGAGCACACACAAATACCACACTGTTTCCATCTAGGCTGGGTAACATCCTTCAATGTGAAGGAGAGACGCATGGGAAAGAGATGCAGAGCTACAAAGAGAAAGGAGAGAGACCAGAGAAGAGGAGAGGGGAAAAAGGAGAGATTACAGAAGAGGAGGGGTGAGGAGGTGGGAGTAAAGAGAAGAATGACTGGAGAGTAGAGAGGAGAGAAGAGATGGGGACAGGGGAGTTGGGGAGGGAAGATTTCTTGATGCAATGAATGTAAGGTGTTCCAGGGAGCACCGTGACACAGGAGGGGGACACTAGATGGGAAGCTCTAGATTCATACAGAGCTGTCAGAGAACGAAGTCTACAGGGCATTTGAATTAAGCCTTCTGTCCTGTTGTAGCATCAAGATGTTTGATGTTACTGAGACTTTGGGTTCTACTGTGCTCTGTAATGAGAAAAAGAAGGTTGGAGACTTACAGTAACTGAAGTAAAAAGGAAGAGAAACATCTTACTGAATTGTTCTTACACAACTATTATACCAGGTTGTTTTCACATAAATATTATACCAGGTTGTTTTCACATAAATATTATACCAGAAAAAAATTGCAAGTAGAAACACGTGTGCACACAGTCATCTTTCTTATCTCCTGCTTTATAATTAATTTTTTTCTTAGAATTTTTTGATTTTCCATTAAACAAGT
Organism: Arvicanthis niloticus; assembly: GCF_011762505.2. NCBI lineage: Eukaryota > Metazoa > Chordata > Mammalia > Rodentia > Muridae > Arvicanthis > Arvicanthis niloticus. The sequence goes on along the minus strand of NC_047669.1, from coordinate 29,480,772 downwards.
GAAATAGTTTCAGAATACTTTAGTTTCATACTCATACTACCTGGAAAATCCATTACATCACTGACAGTCACAAAGTCCTGTTGTAAAGCCAGTTATGGCTCCGACAATTATGGGATGTTGCTACAGGCTAGGGTAACTAGAAATGGCCATGGATGTTAACTAACTTCTTTCTAAACAGTCTGGGAAAGAGGGAAAAAAACTGTAAGTTTCCCCATCTGTTACTTCCTTTTTGGCTGTAGAAAAGTAAAATTATGTGAGAGCTTTTGAATGTAAAGCTGTGTGTGCTTTTCCCTTTTTGTCTGTGTACCAGTTATACGATATTGCGTAACTGAGTACAGAGTAGGCGGTTAGCGTTTACTATTGATTTACTCTATGCCACCTAATGAATTCAGAACACTTAAAAGAAAAGAGCAGAAAGGGGAGGGAACAAAAAGAGAAAGGGGAAGACAGGGAGACAGGGAAAAGAGGGTCTGGAGGGGAAGTGGAAAGCACTTGGAGAAGCAATCCTAAAGCTTGGGTTAAGTTCCTTTTTTTTTTTTTTTTTTTTTTTTTTTTTAAATTTTGTTTTGTTTTGTTTTTAACTTCTTTTGGCTTTGACTTTCAGCTATTGTTCAAGTCTTAAGACAATTGGGCTGGTGACTCCAATAGTAACTGTGGTATTCCAATCTTATTTCTAACAAAGTTTATTGGCAGGTCCATGTGTGAAAGTACTAATGTTTCAAATTACTGAAAGCAGTTCCACTAAACTGACAGCAGTTCTCCGCCTGTAGCAATCCACCACATGCAGACCCATTTGTGAATCTCTGTCTGTGATAATTACTGCTATGACCCCACTAGTTTTCCTTGTGACAAAAATTCTTTCTAAGATGCATGGGGTATTGTCAGGACAAAGATACTTCCTGTTTTGTCATATATTATTTTGAAAGATGATAATCCATCTTCCTGTTTTGCCACATATTATTTTGAAAGATGATAAGGGGATTTGGTTTAACTGAACCCCAAATAAGAAGGAACCAGCCAAAGTGAAGAAGAATGCAAACACTGGTTGCAGGAGAAATGGAAATAATTCCTTATGCTGTGTGTCTGGAGACCATGTAACTCTGGAGCATAAGGAAGATGGACACTGCTGTTCTTCAGTACTGCTTAGTGTTTTCCATGCTAGAGAATGAGCTCCCAAGGTTTATCCCTAGAAGTATCCATGACTTTCCCTCTCCCTGCAGGTACAGGACTCTCCAATCCCTGCAGGTTCTTCTAAGGCTGAGATCAACTACTAGCATAAGAAAGACAGAGGAATTCTCTTGATTCCCCACAGGATTAGATACATCTTATCTACAGACACCAAACCTCAACACTATTACTGATGCCAAAAAGTGCTTGTTGACAGGAGCCTGGTATGGCTGTTCCCTGAGAAGTTCTACTAGCACCTGACTAATACAGATTTGGATACTCACAGCCAACCATCAGACTAAGCCCAGGGACCCCAATGGAAGAGCCAGGGGAAGGAGTGAAGGAGCTGAAGGGGATTGCAACCCCATAGGAAGAACAATTATCAACTAACCAGAGCACCCAGAGTTCCCAGGAACTAAACCACCAACCAAAGAATATACATGGCTCCAGATACATATGCAGCAGAGGATGGCCTTATCTGACATCAGTGGGAGGGGAGGCCCTTGGTGCTGTGGAGGTTTGATGCCCCAGTGTAGGGGGATGCTAGAGCACTGAGGTGGGAGTGGATGAGGGGGTGAAGGAGCATCCTCATAGAGGCAAAGGGGAGGGGCAGAGGGAAATGAGATGGGGGTTGTGGAGGGGTAACTGGGAAGAGGGATATCATTTGAAATGTAAAGGAATAAAATGATTAATAATAATAATAATAATAATAATAATAATAATAATAATAATAATAATAATAATAATAGAAGAAAGCTGGGTGGGGCCTTATTTCCATCTTGGAATTGTTTTGAAGTGGGAACTATGAAACCATGGTTATCAGAGGAAAAGAAGAAATGGGTCATCTCTGACCATCTCGTAGTCATCCCTTCCATGTGATCAAGTGAATACCTATCCAAACTTCTTGTCAGAGATGCTGAGCACAGAAGGAAATGCACATGGCTGTATACCTAATGCCTAGCACACTCTAACACCTTCTCTGTGCTTCGCAAATATTTGTTGAAACTGTAAAATGATTATGGAAGAAATATTTATGTAGGAAAAGAAAATATAGAAAAGCCTCAAAAATATATTTCAATGCTTTCTATGAAATCTTAGGCTGTTTTTCTGTATTGTTTATTTTCAGGCCAAATAATGATGTAAAGGAACTATCAAGCAGCTAGGTTGGGGTCAGTTGACTTCAGTCATACTGATGACATCAGCAAAGTGTTGTGCTGGTTGTCACCTGTCCTTTCAGCCTGGTTTCCAGTTCACTCCTGGGCACAGACAGGTCCATTTTAATTTTCATGGACACATTCTAAAGGAAAAGTCATGGGATATCAGCATAATTCATCTTTTAAAAATACTGAGAAGAATGTAGCCACTTAGTAACGGAAGGGAAGAGAATACAGCTTTTTGTTGAAGGGCAAAGCAGGTTGAGTTTTGATTAGGTTATGCAAATTTAAATTAACAGAAGGGCAACCAAGAATATACTGACTTTCATTTTCTTGGTTAAACAGGAGTTTTATGAGAAAAATAAATTCTGGATCAGGAAGACAGAAATGCAATCTTGCAGTTAATTGGAGAATAAGACCTTTAGGAGAGAAATTACAGCTGCAATTCTCCAAAACCACAGTTGAGGACTCAACTTCAAGCCTGTGATAAAATGGCAGCCATGCTGCTTCTGAAGCATGGGGATCCCAGCTTGTCAGCTCTCTAGAGCTCTACATGCACACATACTTAATCAAAACTTATAAAGACAGTGTGTGTGTGTGTGTGTGTGTGTGTGTGTGTGTGTGTGTGTGTGTGTGTGATGACTCTGGACATTCCTTTAATGTGAATAAATTCAACTTTTCTTGAGGAACATCACAGCGGTGTGTCAATGGCATGGTCTGCATGGCTTTTAAGACAGGATGAGCACTTGCCTCTCTGCTTCATTTTATATATGAACATCTGAAGGCTGGGGATTAATTTTTCTAAGGAACATACACTTTGAGACAGAGCTGGGACTGGTAGCTAAAGCTCACTCTTAATTTTTCCACAGCACAGAGTAAATCAAAGCATATAAATTGAAGCTTATTTTAAATGCCATAGGGAACAATTTCAAAGGATTCTTTTATAAAACACAAAATCCTTACATTATGTAAAATGTTCACCTCAAAGCTATCTTATACTTAATTTTTTATCTTAAACGTGAGTCTACTGTTGAAACCGTTACATGTCACTCCTGTTCTTATGATCTTAGACTGTTGAGTAGAGCTGCCTACTGTCCCCTGTGTCTACCTGATGGATTTCTCCTGACTTCAAATTCTTCTTCCTCTTCTCCTTCTCCCTCTTTCTCTCTCCCTCTCTCACTTTCTGTTTAATCATCACTCTTTATTCCTCTTTTCATATGGAAGTCATAATTTTTGTTAAAAAGCTTTGATATACTTTGAAATTATAAGGAAAATATAAATAAAAACCTATAAATTCAATAATATATAATCAGTAAGTCCTAGGCAAATACTTAACATTTTAAAAAAGTGTGACAAGGCAGTAAATAGCAAGGGTAGTATACAGCTGGCAGGCTTCCCTCTTGAATGTTACTCCTGTCTAGACTTCTCCATGGTCAATATGGATATTGGGGACTACATAAAGTATCTCATCAAAGATAGAAAGCAAAGCTTCTTGATCTCCAGGCCACTAATTTCCCAAGACAGCAGGCTACCTTTCAGTTACCTTTATGTTCTTTTCATCCCATAGATGCACATATTTGAGAATAGTTATAGCTCAACAGGAAAGGATCCAGAGTAATCCCAGTAGCTTAATGTAGCTTAATGATGCAGGTCAAATGCTCTTAATTCCAATCCAAGTTGGGAAGATGCACACTGAAATTTCAGTTACACAGTACCTGAAGACTAAGAAGGTTAAAAGCAAACTCGGACACGAGAAGGAAGTCTCTGGATATTAAGGGTACGGCTGCCAGAATCCTGTAATTAAGATTGGGTCATTGTTTCCATTATGAACCTTGCTCTTATGGGATTTACAATTCGGCTACAATGATTAATTCTAGGCTGAAATGCAGCTCAAGTATCTTATAGTGGGATATTATGTTTTCTTCTTATTACAAAAAAAAAAAAAAAAAAAAAAAAAAAAAAAAAAAAACAAAACAAAAACCCATACAGCAACCATTCACCCATTCCAATGGCACTGGTAGTCTAAGCTCACAGTTTTCCCCAATAAGAGCAGTTCATAATCAACAAGGTAAATCTACAGGAGCCAGGGTGGAATAAAGGATGCTAATCTGGTATGTGAATAAAGGGGCTGCCTATTAACTGAAAAGGCTTAATGTTTATCACCTCATTCCACTTTACAGATGTGAACAGGAATGTGACAACATTGTATATAAGTAGAAAGGCATCCTACTTTTTTTTGGCTAACTCTTTTGTGGTTATAATCCCAGAAAACAAGATTTTTTGATGATTTTGTTAGACCTCTTCTCAGAGTGGGCATTAGAGGGTAAGTAAAATGCTTCCTTGTTCTGGTTTCCCTAGCATTTGTTGAGGCCTAAGCTGGAGTCCCTGTTCGGGTGCCAAAAATGTTGGGGCCTAGGCTGGCCCACTTTTGGCGGCCTAAAATGTTGAGGCCCTCTCCACTCCGAGTTTGGCAGCCACTGTATCCCGGCCCAAGCTGCCGCTCAGGTCCACCAGTCGGGGTTCAGTAAGAGAGAGAGTGAGGATGGACTCGAAGAATGGAGACCAGACAGAGTGTGATTCCATCCCGTTTATTCTTCAGTCTCTCTTCCTGGTCAAAGTCTCAAGTCTAGCTGTACTCTCTAAAGAGTCTCCCTAAAGAGTATATATCTCTGTCATCTGCCTCTGCCTTTTATATGTCTCACTTCTAAGCCATGCCTCTAAGTTACACCTTTAATCATGCCCTTAGGTCTTGTCTCTAAATCTGATCTCTAAGTCAGACTCTTAAGTCACACACCTTTAATTTCACACACCTTTAATCTCACACACCCAAGGAAAGTCCTGGGTATCCAAAGCAAATGTTATCAGAGTGTGCTCAGCTGTTGTAGGCTATTGTAATACAAGTCTCATGTCAGGGTATATGGCTCAAGATGGCTGCAAAGCTGATAGCTGCTTTCTGCTAAAAGTCGGCCCCCAACAAGCATTGTCTCCTAAGTTATATGCTTATGAAGGATAGAGAGAAAAATTACTTATATTTAAGTTAGTAGGCTTGAAGTAAAATAAGATATACTGGGTATAGTGGTTTGAGTGAGAAATGTCCCTCACAGTCTCAGACATTTGAACACTTTTTTCTTTAGCTGTTATCACTATTTGGGAAAATTAAGGTGATATGGCCTAGTTGGAGGAAGGACATCTACCACTGGATGTGGGCTTAAAAATTAACCACTTCACCTATTACGAGTTTGCTCTCTCCATTATGTGATGTTTCAAGATATGCACTGTCAGGCTCCTGTTCCTGCCACATGTCCACAAAGTCCACACAGTTATGGACACTCATCCTCTAGAACCATAAGACAAGCAAACTCTTTTGTAAATTGCCTTGGTCATGGTTGCTTCTTACTGAAGCAAGAGAAAAGCAATTAATACGCTGAGTACATTCTACATCTCACACTGTCCACTCAGGGTATTTCACTTAGGATTAACTTACTGTGAATTATACTACAGTGTCTTACTGATTAGCGAGCAATCTAGTTACAGACTTGTTATTATTCTAAGAGTGTATTAAAGGTAATTTAAAAGTTGTAAAGTAAGTCCTGAATTAGGATTCATACCCCACGTACACATACATCACATCACAATGTGTCAGAATATGAAGCTGTCTCAATGAAAATTCTTCCTTGTCAAAGACAAAAGCTAACTCATACTCCAATTTAAGAGATGACATGAGTGATCCCCCCAAAAGTAAGTTCTTGTTTTACTCTCAGTTCTGAAATCACTCCATGTTCAAGCAAATGCCATCCTACCATGTACACTTGGAAGAGGTTCACTGCCTTAGAGAAGGAATGCATACTTTCCTCAGATTCAGTAAGTCACCTCAAGGTTTTTATTGCTTTAAAATTTTCAATTAAGATTTTTATACTAGATAAGAGTTTTAAAAATATAACGTATAAAAAAATCAGATGATTAGTACAATGTTATCACTCCCATGTGTTTACACAATTGTTTTTCTGCTTGGAAAATTTGTGGCAATCAATATTAAATAATTAATGAAAGATACACATTACATATATTAATCCAGGAGAAAAGGAAACAAATGGAAAAATAAGAAGAGAGTATATCTAGCTGGTTTGCTCCGTGAAGACACCATATCCTGAGACATCCTAGAGGAGCCACTGCACTCACAACAGGGGTAAGAAACCCCTCCTACCCTATGCCCTAGAGCTAAAACTGAGAGTCTAGGGCTCTCACGACCCATCTGCCACCCAAACCCCATCCCTCCAGAATACCACTTCCCTTCCTTTTGGTCCTTTTGGCTGGGGGAGAACCTAGCTGGTCTGCTCCCGTGAAGACACCATATCCTGAGACATCAAAGAGGAACCACTGCACTCAGAGCAGCAGGATTTCAGGATCCCAGAAGCAGCCTGAGTTCCAGGAGTTCTTCAACCCAGGAGCTCATTATCACAGGATCACAGAGACATCTGGACTCTGAGGAGTTTTGACACAAGCAAGATAACTGGAAAGACAGGCTATAGTCAGAGACAGTGAGTGCAGGTAGCACTAGAGTTAGCCAGACGGCAAAAGGCAAGCACAAGAACATAAGCAACAGAAATCAAAGTTACTTGGCATCATTAGAACCCAGTTCTCCCACCATAGCAAGTCCTGGACACCTCATCACACAGAAAAAGCAGGATTCAGAATTAAAATCACTTCTCATGATAATGATAGAGGACTTTAAGGACATAAGTAACTCCCTTAAAGAAATGCAGGAGAACACAGGTAAACAGGTAGAAGCCCTTAAAGAGGAAACACAAAAATCCCTTAAAGAATTGCAAGAAAACACAACCAAACAGGTGAAGAAATTAAACAAAACCAACCAGGATCTAAAAATGGAAGAAGAAACAATAAAGAAATCTCAAAGGGAGACTACCCTGGAGATAGAAAACCTAGGAAAGGATCAGGAGTCATAGTCACCAACAGAATACAAGAGTTAGAAGGGAGAATCTCAAGTGCAGAAGATAACATGGAAAACATTGACACATCTATCAAAAAATGCAAAAAGTTCTTAATACAAAACATCCAGGAAATCCAGGACACAATGAGAAGGCCAAACCTAAGGATAATAGGTATAGATGAGGGTGAAGATTCCCAACTTAAAGGGCCAGTAAATATCTTCAACAAAATTACAGAGGAAAACTTCCCTAACCTAAAAAACAAGATGTCTATGAACATACAAGAAGCCTACAGTACTCCAAATAGACTAGACCAGAAAAGAAATTCCTCCTGTCACATAATAATCAAAACATCAATGCAGAAAACAAAGAAAAAAATACTAAAAGCAGTAAGAGAAAAAGGTCAAGTAACATATAAAGGCAGACTTTTAAGAATTACACCAGACTTCTCACCAGAGACTATAAAAGCCAGATGATCCTGGACTGATATCATACAGACCCTAAGAGAACACAAATGCCAGCCCACACTACTATACCCAGCAAAACTCTCACTCACTATAGATGGAGAAACTAAGATATTCTATGACAAAACCAAATTTACACAATATCTTACCACAAATCTAGCACTTCAAAGGATAATTGATGGAAAACTCCAACACAGGGAGGGAAACTACAACCAAGAAAAAACAAGAAAGTAATCTTCCAACACCCCCCCCCCCCAAAAAAAAAGATAGCTACAAAAACATAATTCCACCTCTAATAACAAAAATAGCAGGAAGCAACAATCATTTTAACTTAATATCTCTTAATATCAATGGACTCAATTTCCCAATAAAAAGTCGTAGACTAACAGATTGGATACATAAACAGGACCCAGAATTTTGCTCCCTATAGGAAATGCACCTAGGTGACAAAGACAAATACTACTTCAGAGTAAAAGGATGGAAAACAATTTTCCAAGCAAATGGTCCACCCAAAAAAGCTTGAGTAGCCACTCTAACATCAAATAAAATCGACCTTCAACCAAAAGTAATCAAAAAAAGATAAGGAAGGAGACTTCATACTTATCAAAGGAAAAATCTATCAAGATGAACTCTTAATTCTGAATATCTATGCTCCAAATGCAAGGGCACCCACATATATAAAAGAAACTTTACTAAAGCTCAAAGCACACATTGCACCTCACACAATAATACTGGGGGATTTCAACACCCCACTCTCAACAAAGGACAGATCATGGAAACAAAAACTAAACTGAGACACAGTGAAATTAACAGAAGTTATGTACCAAATGAATTTAACAGATATCTATAGAACATTTCATCCTAAAACAAAGGAATATACCTTTTTCTCAGCACCTCATGGTACCTTCTCCAAGACAGACCACAAAACAGGCCTCAACAGATACAAAAATATTGAAATAATCCTTTGCATTCTATCAGATCACCACAGACTAAGTCTGGTCTTCAATAATAAGAAAAACAATGGAAAGCCCACATACACATGGAAACTGAACAATGCTCTACCCAACGATGACTTGGTCAAGGAAGAAATAAAGAAATTAAAGACTTTTTAGAATTTAATGAAAATGAGGACACATCATACTAAAACTTGTGGGACTCCATGAAAACAGTGCTAAGAGGAAAATTCATAGCTCTATATGCCTTCAAAAAGAAACTGGAGAGAGCATACACTAATAACTTGACAGCACACCTGAAAGCTCTAGACCAAAAAGAAGCAAATACTCCTAAGAGGAGTAGAAGGCAGGAAATAATCAAATTCAGGGCTTAAATCAATCAAAGTAGAAACAAAAAGAACTATACAAAGTATTAACAAAACCAGGAGCTGGTTCTTTGAGAAAATCAACAAGATACATAAACCCTTAGCCAGACTAACCAGAGGGCACAGAGACAGTATCCAAATTAATAAAATCAGAACTGAAAAGGGAGACATAACATCAGAAACTGAGTAAATTCAAAAAATCATCAGATCCTACTACAAAAGCCTATACTCAGCAAAACTGGAAAATCTGGATAAAATGGAGAATTTTCTAGACAGATACTGGGTACCAAAGTTAAATCAGGAGCAGATAAACCATCTAAACAGCCCCATAACCCCTAAAGAAATAGTAGCAGTAATTAACAGTTAGCCCCACCAAAAAAAGCCCAGGACCAGATGGTTTTAGTGCAGAATTTATCAGACCTTTCAAGAAGACCTAATACCAATTCTCTTCAAACTATTCCACAAAATCAAGACAGAAGAAATACTACCCAATTTGTTCTATGAAGCTGCAATTACACTCATACCTAAACCACAGAAAGACAGAAGAAAGAAAACTTCAGACCAATCTCCCTTATGAATATTGATTCAAAAATACTCAATAAAATTCTTGCAAATCGAATCCAAAAACACATCAAAACAATCATCCATCATAATCAAGTAGGCTTTATCCTAGGAATGCAGGGTTGATTTAATATAATAAAATGCATCAATGTAATCCACTATGTAAACAAATTCAAAGAAAAAAAAAACACATGATCATCTCACTAGATGCTGAGAAAGCATTTGATAAAATTCAACATCTCTTCATGTTAAAAGTCTTGGAAAGATCAGGAATTCAAGGCCCATACCTAAACACAGAAAAAGCAATATACAGCAAGCCAGTAGCCAACATCAAAATAAATGGAGAGAAACTTGAAGCAATCCCACTAAAATCAGGGACTAGACAAGGCTGCACACTCTTTCCTTACCTATTCAATATAGTACTGGAAGTCCTAGCCAGAGCAATTAGACAACAAAAGGAAGTCAAAGGGATACAAATAGAAAAGGAAGAAGTCAAAATTTCACTATTTGCAGATGATAAAATAGTATACTTAAGTGACCCTACAACTTCCGCCAGAGAACTCTTAAACCTGATAAAGAACTTCAGCAAAAGTGGCTGGATATAAAATCAACTCAAATAAATCAGTAGCCTTTTTCTACTTGAAGGATAAATAGGCTGAGAAAGAAATTAGGGAAATGACACCCTTCACAATAGTCACAAATAATATAAAATATCTTGGAGTGAATCTAACCAAGCAAGTGAAAGATGTATGACAAGAACTTCAAGTCTCTGAAGAAAAAAATCAAAGAAGATCTCAGAAGATGGAAAGATATCCCATGCTCATGGATTGGCAGGATTAATATAGTAAAAATGGCCATCTTGCCAAAAGTAATCTACAGATTTAATGCAATTCCCATCAAAATTCCAACTCAATTCTTCACAGAGTTAGAAAGAGAAATTCTCAAATTTATTTGGAATAACAAAAAACCCAGGATAGTGAAAACTATTCTCAACAATAAAAGAACTTCTGGGGGAATCACCATCCCTGACCTCAAACTGTACTACACAGCAATAGTGATAAAAACGACATGGTATTGGTACAGAGACAGGCAAGAAGATCAATGGATTAGAATTGAGGACTCAGAAATGAACCCACACACCTATGGTCACTTGATCTTTGACAAATGAGCTAAAACTGTCCAGTGGAAAAAGGACAGCATTTTCAACAAATGGTGCTGGGTCAACTGGAGGACAACATGTAGAAGAATGCAAATCGATCCATTCTTATCTTCTTGTACAAAGCTCAAGTCCAAGTGGATAAAGGACCTTCATATAAAACCAGATACATTGAAACTAAAAAAGGAGAAGTTGGGGAAGAACCTTGAATACTTGGGTACAGGGGGAAAGTTCCTGAAGAGAACACCAATGACTTATGCTCTAAGATTAAGAATTGACAAATGGGACCTCATAAAATTGCTAAGTTTCTGTACGGCAAAGGACACTGTCAATAGGACAAAATGGCAACCAACAGATTGGGAAAATATTTTTACCAATCTCACATCTATATGGGGTGCTAATATCCAATATATACAAAGAACTCAAGAAGTAAGACTCTAGACAACCAAATAACCCTATTAAAAATGGGGGTACAGAGCTAAAAAAAAAGAATTCTCAACTGAGGAAACTCGAATGGCCTAAACAAAGAATTTTCAACTGAGGAAACTCGAATGGCTGAGAACACGTAAAATGTTCAGCATCCTTAGTCATCAAGGAAATGCAAATCAAAACAACCCTGAGATTCTACCTCACACCAGTCAGAATGACTAAGATAAAAAACTCAGGTGATAGTAGATGTGGAGAAAGGAACACTCCTCCATTGTTGGTGGGATTGCAAGACAGTGCAACCACTCTGGAAATTAATCTGACAGTTCCTCAGAAAATTGGACATAGCATTACCTGAGGATCCAGTTATACCACTCCTGGGCATATACCCAGAAGATGCTCCAACATATAACAAGGACATATGTTCCACTATGTTCATAGCAGCCTTATTTATAATAGCCAGAGCTGGAAAGAACCCAGATGTCCTTCAACAGAGGAATAAATAAAAAAAATGTGATACATTTACACAATGGAGTATTAGTCAGCTATTAAAAACAATGAATTAGAGAAATTCTTAGGTAAATGGATGGAACGAGAAAATATCATCCTGAGTGAGGTAACCCAACCACAAAAGGTCACACATGGTATTCACTCATTGATAATTGGATATTAGTCCAGAAGCTTGAAACACCCAAGATTCAACTCACAGACCACAAGAAGCTCATGAAGAAGGAAGACTAAGTTTGCATGCTTTGGTCTTTCTTACAAAGAGTAACAAAATACTCAAGGGAGTAAATATGGAGACAAAGTGTGGGACAGAAACTGAAGGAGGGGTTGTCTGGAGACCATTCCACCTGGGTATTCATCCCAGGTGCAGTCACCAAAGGTAGATGCTGATGTGGATGTCAGGAAGTACGTGTTGACAGGAGCCTGATATAGCTGTCTCCTTAGAGGTTTGCCAGAGCCTGAAATATACAGAGTCAGATGCTCACAGCTAACCATTGTACTGATCATGGGGTTCCCAATGGAGGAGTTAGAGAGAAGACTGAAGGAGCTGAAAGGGTTTGTGGCCCCATGAGGAGAGCAACAGTACCAACCAACCAGAGCTCCTAGGGTCTAAATCACCAGCCTGGGAGCACATAGGGAGGGACCCATGACGCCAGCTGTATATGTAGGGGAGGATGGCCTTGTTGGCATAGGTGGGAAAGCAGATACCGTCTGAAATGTAAATAAAGTATCTAATAAAAAATTTAAAATGAAGATTATATACTCATAGTTACTCGTAGAATTTTAATCTTAATATATTTATTAAGCAAAAGAGGTCATACATAGTGGTTTAGTATGGTCATATGTGCAGTTATTTTAATAATCACTCCCTTTTTGGTCTTTACTGCATCTTTTTATGTATCTATGGTATTTTATATGTTTTTCATTTATTTTTTAAAAAGAGTAATTTTTATCTTTAAAGATTATTCATCCTTCATTACGTGCATTGTGTGGGTATTTGTGTGTTTATGTACATAGTGTACATTCAGGAAAGCACAGAAGTCAGAAGAAGTTGTTAGATCCCCGGACTTAGAGAAAACTGTGACCTTTTATGTGTGTGCTGGGCACTGAACCTCTGTCTTCAGCAAGCCCAAGCACAGTAATTTCTCCTAATCTCTGGTCCGTCTCTCCAGGTCCTATTCTCAGTTTTTAGTTTGTGTATGTATGTGTGTTAATGTGTGGGGCTGTGAACATGAGTGCAGGCATTCCCGGATGCCAGAGCTTTGTAATGCCAGGTGTACATCGTAATAACTAAGCTCAGGTCCTCTGGAAGAGCAATGCCTGCTTTTAACCATTGAACCATGTCTCCAGCACCAATGTTTTTCTTGCAAATAATCATATTTCAGGTATTATTACAGCTTATCAAGCAACCAAGAAAATCCTTTTAAAGGACTGCAGTCTAAAGCACTATGCAGTTTATGCTTACCTATTAATTTGTGTGTGTGTGTGTGTAAGAGAGAGAGAGGAGAGAGAGGAGAGAGAGAAAGAGAGAGAGAGAGAGAGAGAGAGAGAGAGAGAGAGAGACAGACAGAGACAGAGACAGAGACAGAGAGTGAGACAGAAAGAGAGAGGGGGAGAGAAGGGAGAGTGAAGTCTATTTTTAATAGTACAAATATGCCACTTTTCCTACCAAAGAATCAGAAATAAGCATGAAGAGAAAACCTACTCTAACTTTCAAAGGTTTGACAGGGGTGACACCTGGGTCCTTTTGACCCCAGCCTGTAACTTTCCCTTGTTCCTGGGTTTTGACAGGTAGGTATGTTTCATGCTACATTGTTCCCAGGCCTCTCTGAAGTCCCAGGTCCACACATGTACACATACCCACACACATCCTTACGACCTTTGGATATTTAAGAAGAATACCTGTAAAACCATAGCTGCATGAGAAACTTAAGTGCAAAGTGGGTGCAAACAACCAGATGTAACTAATAAACAGCTCGCAGGCAGCACTGCTCACCCCACAGTTGTACTGTGTCTTTAGTCCTTTGCTTGTCTTTGATAGTCTTCCTCACATCACACTGGGAGCAAGAGGGAAGGAAATGCAGAAAGAGAGAGCTAGAACCTTCTCCCCTCTCCAGTGCCCCAACCCCATCAGGAAGAGCCACTGTATACTAAACATGGAGGAATGCAGCAGCAGCAGCCACTAGGACTCCTTTGTGACACTGGAAAAAGTGGGCTGTGTGTCTGCACGTGTTCAGAGGACATTCAGCTTCTCTAATTGCTTTGCAACAAAACTGGGGAAGAAACGAAATCCTCAAGGGAAATAGATATGGTTTATGGAAAGATAGGAAATGCTTCTTTTTAAAATCATATTTAAGCACATGACCAAGCTATAACTTGTAACATTAAAAAGCAAAGTACTCAGTTAACTTGAACCAGCTGAAAATAACTCACAACATCCTCCTCATAAAAACAAAGTAAAACAGAGCAAACCCTCCAAAGCAATGCTTTCCCCTGTGAGAACAGACAGTGATGCAGGGTAACAGATGGAAGGCCATTTTTACTCTCTCAGCACACTCACTGAACACAACTGCAAGCATCCCCACCACTCTCACTCAACAATGGTGACTCCGGCCTTGGGCTTCAGATACCTCCTTTGGGAACATTTTCTAAAAGACTTCAGAGGGGCCTGGGAACAATAATTTAGCATGGAATGTCAGGAATAAGGGAAAGTTATGAACTGCGTTAAAAAGGTTCCAGGTGTCACCCCGTCGAACCTTTGAAACTTAGAGTAGGTTTTCGCTTCATACTTACATCTGATTCTTTGGTAGGAAAGTGGCATATTTGTACTATTAAAAATATCACACTACCTACTATCTAAAAACTCTTATAAATCAATTAATTAAAAGTAATAAAGCTTCCTACTAATTTCACCTCAGAGTTGAAAGAAAGGTTATTTTCTTACCTTATACCATGTCTTCTGAACTGTCAGTGTCATTCAGTCAAAAATCTCAATGTTAGTTCACTGATTTTCAACTCTTTATTACAAAGCTTGAAGCAGTAATGAAATGGTGCTGATCTGCTAGCTTTCACGCTATAGAACGTCTATATTTATATGCTTATGCTTCTATTTGGATCTATATTTATCTGCTTTATCTGCCTACAGTGCATCTGTTTCTCATACACACAGACATATATTTATATATATACACACATACTGTATATATATGTGTTAAATATAAACACACATACCACAAGAATGTATTCTAGTGTGCTTCCTTCAGCAGCTATGTAGGTGCATAAATACTCAGACACATGACAAATTTATGAAGAGCAAAAGCATACTTGTAAATATAGTCGCTGAGGGGAAGCACAGCTTAAGAGCAGTGCCGTCTGCCACACTCGGCTGCTGGCCTTTAAGAGTAAACACTGCAAAGTCATGTCACTGACCATCCTGAGGAGAAATATCTCTGAGGTCAATCCCATCTAGACAAATAGAAATCATACATTCTTTCTCACTCCTTTTACGGATGGGCAAACTGAGGTACTAAGCGATAGAGAGTTGTCAAGAGTCAGAGTTGTAGTCGGAACCTCAGCATTTCCTTTTAAGCAAACGGCCTGTGCTCTGTGCTGAACTGAAGTAATAAAACTCAGTTTACGGTTAAATCATTATCCTTCCTTCTATCTCTTTCCTCTGTTAAGATTTATTTTTAAAAATTTAAATTACATTTACATGTGTGTATCTGTGTGAGTGTGGGTGTCCAGAGAGGCCAGAATAAAATGTTAGATCCACTGGAGATGAAGTTATAGGGAATTGTGAGATGCCTGCCATGGATGCTTTGAACTGAACTTGGGTTCTCTGAAGAGCTATCTATCGCTCTATTTATCTCCATTCTTTACACATGAAATATAAGCAACCACCATTGTTCTACACATTTGGCACATATTATTTCATTTAATTCATACAATTTCTCTATAAAATAGGCATTATGGTTACTTTTCATTTTGCAAATTAAGAAGCCTTGGACTCAGAAATCCAAACAACTAACCCAGGTTAGAAGTCAGAAAGGCTTATTAGCTCTTATGATTCTCAAGTGCCCCATTTTTCATAGTAGACCAAGATAACTTCTTACTATATGTATGATTATCATATCATTGCCAACCCAATCTCACCAATACAGCCTAATGATCATATCTGATAACTGTTTTAGGAGACACATTAAGCTGAAAGCAGAGGTTGATTCAGTGTCTCTTTCATCAAAGGATCATAGGAAACTGATAGCACTGACCCAGAAAGAAAACAGAGGTACAAGCTAACAGAAAAAGGCAAAGGACCAAAGAACCACAGCCTACCTGCTTTTTGCATTTTGAAGAGCACTTTTTAAAGCAAATCTGATTAAAAGCACAGGTATTTCCCCCAAATTGTATTTGCCCCACTCACAAGGGCTAAGGACAGACAGAAATGAAGTAATGTCTGTATATTGTAGGCAATTTTTGCCAAGTATCATCAGAAACTGCCAGTTTTGAGCCACCCCAAAACAAAGGGTTTTCATACTATTGCCAATGACACAGAGCTTTGTATAGAAAGAAGTCATATTGACTGAGACTGTGGGGGATATTGAATCCATAAGCTAACACTTGGAAATTATACTAATCCATTTGTGAAGTTCTTCAAATGTGTTATAGCGATATTTACTCTGTATTTGTGAATGAAATTCAAATTTTCAAGACAAGTTTTAGATGTTCGACACATACAGTACATTTTACTTGACTCCTTCAGAAAATACAGTCCCTGTCTATAGAACACAGAACAACTACACTGTAGTGTGTTGCAGGATATTTGATCACATCATGAACCCCAAGATTGTATTATTTACTGAAAATGCTGTTTCTAGTTGTGGTGTGGCTCAGCCCTTAGCACACCTTTAATGTCTCTGGCTAAAATACAGACATGTCCTTAATACACTTCTTTAATCCCAAACAATAAAGGTAAAGTTAATTTGTAGAAGGAAGCAGTCATGCTTGAAAGTGATATCTAATTGAGTGACAGACAAAGTGATGAATCAGAGAAAGATTTGACAAAATGCTATGCCATCATGAGACAGAAAAGAGAAGTTACTTAAGAGAGCATCTCAGAGAAAAAGAGAGAAGGCAGTTTTACTGGGACAGTTGTACAGAGATGAGGGAGGGAGAGAGAGAGAGAGAGAGAGAGAGAGAGAGAGAGAGAGAGAGAGAGAGAGAGAGAGAGAGAGAGAGAATGAGAATGAATGAACTAGAAGATTAGAACAGGTTGCCAAAGTTAGTATGAGTTCAAGGAGAGCAATTCAGTAAGAAACAGAGAGAAGTTAGATTGAATCAGTCAGCTTGGAGTTTGAGCCAGAACAGCTGAGCAGAAGTGAGAAATCAGAAAGAACTAAAAAGGGGTGAGCTTTTTCTGTAGTATGTCTCAAAGTCTAAAAACATTCTAGGCCTAGATTAGATTTATACAGGCTAGAAGCTTCCAGAACTAGGCCTAGATTAACAGACTGAGGCAGTTAGCCTTCAAGATTACCATTGCAACAGAAGAATAAAGGTTATTTTAACAGTAGGGCTTAAAATCATAGGTAGATTGTTTTGAAAATGAAAGCTAGATTTGAATTTGAATCTCAGGACTGGCAATATTTATAAAAACCTCTCTGAGTCTGGCTGACCAGGTGTGGATTGAAACAGCTCCTGTTTGTAAGACCACTGTTAGGTTAGAGTCTGTCCTAGCATAATGCCCTGCTCATGAGGTGGGGCACTCTTAACTGTTATGCATTTAAGAAGGACATTTGGATATGACTTTATGTGGAACAAATGACACAGAACTCTCTTGGGAATAGGAGATGTGAAGTAAAATTTTGTGGTGGTTTGATGAAAGATTAACTTCTTGGTTATAAAAGCATTTCACAGTATCACGTTTTAAGTAGAAGATTTAAGGTATTTAAAACTCTCTTGGCTTTGTGATTTCTGGTACTTTTATTTAACAATGAGGCAAAATGAAGCTCTGATATAAATACTTAGCATCAATAACAATAATGATAGTGAGGATGACAATGATGATTATGAAAGAAAATCACAATCAGGGATAGGTAGGCTCTCTGTCTTCTGACATTCTGACATTTCCACAGTGGCCAGTAGAGTAATAATTACTGCAAGGTCACAGTTACAAAGGGCTATGCTTTTCCCCGAACTCCCTGAGATTACCCTCAGAGGCTCCAAACATTAGGTAATGCTGTGTACATCTGAGATAATGAGGGTGAGTCAGGGTTAGGTCAGGGTTTCAGGTTGGAGGGGTGGGGTGAAGGGTAGTTTTCAGGTCAAGTGATGAGAACAGTTTAATTTAGGCAGAGAACGAGCTCCACAGCACTTCATGTGAGGAGACAGAAGACACAAGCACTATACAGAGAAGGTAGTAGCTACAAACACAGACTCTGTGCAACTCAACTGGTAACTGCCTCAAAGCAACTCCCCCTCCCCCTACATTCACATACACGGAGAAATGAACCAAAAAGCCCAGGGTGCAACATAAATCCTGCTATCCCAATAACACACACAGATGTTCCACCACTGTTTTCTTTTATGCACATTTTAATTAAGAGATCAGAATCAAGCATTAAAATGTTATTAAATAGCTTGTTTACATGTTCACTATGTGTCATTTACTATGCATTTTCAGAAGTACTACTGGAAATTTTGCGTCACTGCTACAGGAGTCGTGTGAACTCTGGCCCTTTTAGCTGACCAAGTGTATGCAAGACAGCTTTTCTGGCCCAAGCAGGAGAATGAGTGCTCTTGCTCCTTTAACTCTCAGCCAGGCAGCTCCCATTCCCCATTGTACCCCTTGGCAGAGTGACAAGCTGCACTACACTGCTCTAACACCGCAGGAGGTCCTAGGTCCATAGCAACCTTTTTGATTTTTCACAAGAGGCCCGATTCCAAATACTCTCCCATTGTCCTCACAAGAAAATGGTCTGCATACCCGCTTTGTGCTCTTTCCCTGTGCTGCTTGAAAACCTCAGCAACACTAAGCTACCAAATGAAGAACCTTCCATCCTAGAAGTTACACATTTGCCCCTGGACTAGACACAGTGGGAGACATGGAAACAAGTAGGCTTGTTCTCCTTCAACAACACTGGCAATTTCTAGTTTATAACTTGTCCCCGTTTACTCCTGTCCAACCCTTTGAGTACTCTCTAGTATTCTAGGGTTCGTATAAGCATATTTACAGTTCTTCATTTCCCAGATCCCATGACTATCAAGACACTCTTACCACCCACCTGAATGCATGGATTGCAGGTGTCCTGCAGTCTACATAATACAGTTTAAGTACCTTTACCATATAGCACCATCCTGGAAGGCCAAATTCAAATTATGCCTTGTGAATCACGGTACGAAGAGTTGTGGGTTCTCAGAGGGCAGGACTCATGTCTCATGAAAGTGCAGCTCAGTGCTTAGTACACTGTGAGTGTCCTGACTATAAGAGGTGAAAATGCTTTTCTTTCTTTTACTAGTCTCTTATCCAGGGTGGACTATGCTTGTACAGCCTTGGCAATCAAAAGGAATCCACAGTAATCTTGTTGTCAGTTTATATTAATTACTTACATTGTCTTCTTTGCAGCATCAATGACTGTAGGAAGGATTTGGTTGCTCTGGGTATAAACCTGACACTGGAAGAAGTAGGTTTGCAATGACCACAAAAGAGAGAGGGCTCAGAGAGGAGGAACTGCAGGGCTTTAACATCCCCTCAAGAAGGAATTCTTAAGAAGTTACCACAGAAAGAATAAAATTGGCTCAGTGTTCTGGCAAGTATCTTAGCAATATGTGTCAAAACTTACAAGGATATGAATGTTGTTATCCCAGAAAGCGTATATCTATGATCTAAAGGAAGTAATCAAAAATCTACATACAAATTTGGAAGCAAGTATGTTTATCTTGTTTCTTAGGATTGTGAAGAATGGAAGACTTTATATGACAATAGAGTGTTGATTAAATAAATGATAATATAACCATTTACTGGCACGGTGTGCAAATATTAAAAATATTTGGGTACTGCTTAGTGACACAAAGAAAACAAATGAAAAAACATAATCCAAAAATATATAAAAAGAAATTTATTGCATCAATATATACTCTTTAGTTAAAATCTCAATATAAACTCCTCAGTCTTAGGGTTTTACTGCTGTGAACAGACACCATGACCAAGGCAACACTTATAAGGATAACATTTAATTGGGGCTGGCTTACAGGTTCAGAGGGTCAGTCTATTATCATCAAGGTGGGAACATGGCAGCATCCAGGCAGGCATGGTGCAGAAGAAGCTGAGAGTTCTATATCTTCATCTGAAGGCTGCTAGGAGAAGACTGGCTTCTAGGCAGCTAGGGTTAGGGAATTACAACCACACCCACAGTGACACACCTACTCCAACAAGTCTTCACCTTCTCCAACAAGGCCACACCTCCAAATAGTGCCTATCCCTGGGTCAAACCTACTACAAATACCTTTTTTTTTTTTTTTTTTTACAATGCTTGAGAAGTATATCTAAAAAATTGAAATCAGCAGGAAACACAATTGGTTGGAGGAATTGTAAGTGATTTTTATTTCTTTTGAAATTTCCTATAATTAAGGCATTTTAATTTTATGGTAAAATATTGCTTAATAAATATTGTTAAATCTATCCAAGCCTTTCTTCTCAAGGCTCGAAGAGTCTGCACTAGTGTAGGAGTTCTCCTTCTCCTAACTATTCAAAGACAGTGTCAAATTCTAAAACATCAAGTGTTTGGGGACATGTAGTTGTAGTAGATACTCTAACCCTTAAATAAATAAGACTTTAGCAGCTGAGTGATGTTAATTGCAGGCCCCTTCATAGAAAAATTACCAATGTACTGTTAGTTAAGAATGAGGAATGTTAAGAATTTGGATAGGGATGCCAAGGTCCTTGGTTCGAATGTTTGGTCCTAAATTTGCCTTAAATTCAGGCTCCCTAGTATTAATTAATGCCATGATATTATATTAATTAGATTCACAACACAATACTTTTATACCTTCCAATTTACAGATGACTTATTATTTATATATCTTCTCATCATATGTTGATATTGTAGAGAATAAAGCACAGAGGACCAGACCTTCATGAAAATATATTGTAGGTTTGGTGACATTGAGAGGAGCTTAGTTTACTGTAGTCCAATTCCATGCAGTAAATGAATCATGACCTCTCTTATACCTATACTTCCTTTTAAGAGTTACCATCTTTCAGTGGCTCTTACCCACATGCTCACAGCCATACATGATTTGCAAGAGATCATAAGGTACAAAGAAAATGAAGGAGCCATGACAGGTCACAGTTGTTCCCAAATAACAAGTCAGGGAAAGAATAAAGTATATTAGTAGTAAAAGAAAAATTGGGTGGGTATATGAACAATAGCTGAGTCATGACACTTAGGAATTTCAGCAAATACTGATGAACTGCTGCTGCAAGAGGAAACTGTTCTACTTAACACAGCATATGCAGCCCATGTAGAAATTCTAATTACTTAATATCATAGATTTATAAAGGAGGAATGTTTGGAAACAGTCTCCTTATGAGGAAATAAGATTTCCAGCCCAGTCCAAGGCTTATAATCAAGATCTCCAGTGCTAGGCAGCCTCCACATTCGAAGCTCCACAAGCATCAGTGAAGTATACTAGAGCTGAGAAAGAAAGGAACTATGGGTGGTTTGTGCCTTCATTCATTCATTCATTCATTCTTAGGCAGCCTTCATTCATTCATCTCCCGTAAATCAGAAAAACAAATTCTGTTCATGCTAAGCTGATCTCCATTCTTGCTCACCTATAAAGGGAAAGGTAGCTCCTATCTGTGTATATCTTCCTGTGACTTCTCTTACTGGGCCCAAGTTCAAGCTTCAATTTTATTATATGTTGCACAGATTTCCTCACTTAAAAAATATTTCCACACCCCCCAAATAATAGGGTTTTTCCTTTACCTCATATTTTAATGTAGACAATAACTGATATATTTCACCTCAGTATGATTAGGAACCGTATGTCTTGAGTAAATATTCTTATTGGTTTACTGGTTCACTTTCCACACTTCAGGGACTTTTAAAGAAGAGAGGAATGAATGAAATTAGTACTTAAAATCATATAGGATGTGCATAATTATCTTTAAAAAACTTGCTCATGGCTCATCCCTTACTTGCTGTAACTTTATAAAGAAAATATATAAGTAGCTACTTGCTGTAACTTTATAAAGAAAATATATAAGTAGAAATAAAAATATTTTGAATGTCCTGCCCTAACTTCTCATCTTAGTTCCTGTGTCTTGCATCCAACTACACCTACAATAGAACTTTCCTTGTATAAGAATCTTAAACTCATCAATCCCCCTAATTAAATTAATATTTTTCTTCTCCCAAATTTGCTCCTAACTGCATAGCCCCCACAGCTTCCAAGTCCCCAATGCTAATACTTCTATTTCTCTGGTAGCTTAGGTAAAACATGTAGTACTCATTATACTTATGGTCTCTTTCTCTAGATCTACTATCAAGTTAGCAGAATTGATCTAGTTACTCTATGCTGTAGGGTCACTATTGCTGTGATAAAGTACCATGTCCAAAGCAACTTTGGGAGGAAAAGGTTTGTTTGCTGTATGCTTCCACATCACAGTTCATCAAAAGAAGTCAGGACAGGAACTCAAGCATGGCAAGAACCTGGAGGCAGGAGCTTATGAAAAGCCATGGAAGAGTACTCATTACTGGCCTGCTCTCCAGTGGTTGCATGACCTGACTTCTTATAGAAACCAGGACCGCCAGTCCAGAGGTGGCTCCACACACAATGGACTGGTGCCTCTCACATCAGTCACTAACTAGGAAAATGCCCACAGGCTTGTCTGAAGCCTGGTCTTACAGAAGCATTTTCTTAATGGAGGTCCCCACCTCTCAAATGACTAGCCTTTATCAAGTTGCCATAAAACTACCTACTCCATTTCACTGCTGCTGCCAATCACATCTCTGAGCTGACAGTATAGTTTCTCATCACTCTTCGTCTCCATCCTGGTACCTGATAATTCTCCACAGAGTAGTAAGACATCTTTTAACCCATTCAGGACAGTACAAGATCCATCAAAACAAAACAAAACAAAATACAACAAAAACCAAACCCTGGCACGGCTGCTTGTCAAGTGTCTGGCATGACTATACACTTGTCTACTCCCTGTCCATGTACATGGTCATTCTCCCTTCGTACGAACTATGCATTTCTTCTTGCTCTCTTTGAAATGTTTAAATTCTTTTTGCTTCAAGGAATTCACAATACCTCTTTCCTCTGCCTAAAAATTCTTTCCCCTGGTTACCATATGCCAGGCTTCTTCTCATTACTTAAATATCTTTCCAACTGTATAATTCTCTGTGAGACCTTTCCTCCACATCTATTCCAAATAGCATTTTCTCTAGAGGTTATCCCTGTTTTCTATCTCACACTTCATTATTTTCTCCATAAATCTAATTATTTAAAAATATTTTTTTCTGTTTACTCAATTGTTGCCTTTCTCTCCTATTACAATAGAAGATAAGCTTTTTGGGGGTGGGGGTGGGGGTGAGGAGGGTGTCTTCAATTTTTTTTACTATATTCCCAGTAATCAGAACAATGTCTGCAAAAGTATAGGTGATTGATACCTACTAAATGATTGAATGGGGAAGTGGTGAAGGAAGTGTTCCAGGACTGATAAATTCCATCTCAGTCATATGAACTTTAAATAGAAAACATTTAAGCTTCCCAGAGCAGTGAAACTCTGGAGTGCTCTGGTGGCCTCTGTTCTTTCCAACTGATTGCTCAGGTCAGTCTGGGAAAACACCTACACACTGCAGCTAAGGTCCTATAATACAATTCCTGAGAGGAATAAAGTCCAACTAGACAGTTGGCTAAAGAACATTATCTCTTCCAAGCTTGTGACTGAGAGGTTTTTCCCAGCATAATAAGATCTTGGGCCTGAAGAACTGTCAATCTGGAGGTGGAATAAAGTATCCTTATGTAGTATTTACATTGTGAAAGCATCAACGACAGTTCATCTTTGTATTCACACTTGCAAAGCCTCACTGAACAGGTTAGAGCTTCAATAAATATTTATCAAACACATAAACAAACAGATCTACTAAACAACACAGTTTTAAGTAATACTCTATGTCTAAGATTTATGACAGTGTTAAGTGATTTCACTGATAAAACAAATGCTCAATTAGAAATTATTGTAGAGGACTTTTAAATCAGCAACATGACTGCTCTGGCAAAAGGATCACAACCAAAGACCTAGGCATATATGATGCAGCTGGAATGCAGATACACCGTGGATTACAGGATTATCTGGCTAGAATTCAGACATGCCATAAGTACAAACCTTTAATCCCATTCAATGTAGGCAAGGTTAATTTGTAGAAGGAAGCAACCATATTTGAAAGGGAATACTAATTGAGGGACAAACTGACCAATCAGAAAAATTTGACAGAATGAGTCAGAGATACGATACAACAGACAACTCTCAGAAGAACAAACAGAAAAGAGAGGCAATTTAAGAGATCAGTGCTGAGAAGGAGCCAGAAGATTAGAACAGATTACCAGAGTTAGTTTGAAGCCAGATAGAGCAATTCAGTCAGAAGCCAAGAGAAGTCATATTGAATCAGTCATCTTGGAGAAGAGTTTGATGCAGAACATCTGAGCTGAACAAGTGAGAGTTCAGAAAGGACTAGAAAGGGTAAGCTTACTAAGCAGCAGTTCTACCAAGATAATTAACATTAGGCGAATAAAAGATAATCTTACATGTTATACAGAATTTATTCTTGTAGTCTTCCTTTAAAGACAGGACTGAGTCCATGTATATTCAATTGTACATACAATTCAATTGGACATATAATTTATAGTATAGCTTGATACATCTTGTATCAGGTTCTTAGTACAGGTGCCAGGCTATAAGAAGGGAAATGAACTCTAAAGCAAATGATAGGTAAATTAGAAGACCTGGCAACAATCAGTGAGTATTAGAGAATGGCAGTCCAACATCATTATCAGATGTAAGATAATAAAAATCAAATCAACTAAAATATGGATTTCTACTCTGTCTCCATGTAAATCTTGAGGTCTGAAGTCTCTTTATGAACACAAGGAATTACAGTTGATGCTGATTATTTACTATGAGGTTGCTATCTTAAGAAATATTGCTTTTTTGAAGTAAAAAATAGGCAATGCATAAAAATATCTAATTTTTCATCCAAACTCTCTTAGAGTAAGTTAAAATAGTTTAGCTAATGGATGCCATGAAAACTAGGTCCTAAAAGCAGATTGTGCACTAACTACTGAAGCATTTTCAAATAGAATCAGTAGAAGGCATGAGAAAACGTAAATGTAACTGTTGAGTCAACATACCTTATGAGAATCCATAGACATGTTTAATTTCCACCAGCTTTGGTTTCCTTGAGAGAAGGATCCCGAGGCTTTAGACTTTGATTATGAAACAATAGATGAGGTGATCACATTTATCATGGTTTAGCTTGATAGTCTGGTTCTTTCATAAGTGTGCTATTTTTATATACATTCTACAGATAGCTCTAGAATACATGGTAGGCATCTTGATAGTACTAGCTTAGAAATGCCACACTTAATCAGCCTTGTTTATCCTAGTCCATTGCACAATGTATAAATGTCCTCTCCTTTAATTTCCTTTGCATTTCCCTCAAATTTTGAGCCTCTTAGTTGAGTTGCAAGAGTGCAGGTTTATATTGATTTTATTATAATCAAAGACATTAAATTGAGGGTGTTAGGACAATTTCCTTTACTTCAGAAGAAAGGAAAAAGTGACAACAGCCGTAGAGACTGTACTCAATTGACACATGGACTCATCTATTTTTTTTTATAACCCTAAATGTGGTACTTTATGATGGTGATGTCACTATGAGGAGTTAAAATTTTCTCATTCAGAATACATGTTTTCTACATATCCGATGACTAAACACATGCAAGTATGCTACAAAGGGCAGGATCTACAAAGCCACTGCAGCCTGTATTCTGCTCAGACATTTGTCAAAAGACAAATGGGGGCCTCATGATCCTTATGCCCAACCACCACCCCACCAGGAACATCTGGCTTCCTGCAAACTCCGAAGTAGTGGCTGGCTATGGAACATACAATACCCATCTGAAATATTTCATCTCCCAAAGAGTTTAGAATGCCAGCTTTAAGCCTTGAAGGGCACTAGTTTCTTTCTAAATATTTCTGGTCAGTTGTAACAAGTCAGTCTACTTTTGAGGTTTCATTTCTTTTATGTCTTTTAAATTTAATGATAAAAAGAAACATCTAAATTTATAATACACATGAAACAGTGAAATTAGGAAAAAATTCTATTTGATGTATGTCTGTTTTTTCTTAAGTTCCCATGACTAAAAAGATCAACAGTTAGCTACATTTGTAATATTTATGCCTCCCAGACTCAGGGTAATGAGTTTCATCTCTGATGGAATTTTTATAACTGACTTTCATTTACCTGTGAAGTAGGTAATAGAAAGCCTTAGTAGGCACTGCCCTAAAGAATCAGATGCAAGAGTGAGTTCTATGGCAAGGAATAGAAAGGAAATAAATTGTCCCTCTAATCTGCTACCACCACTGTATTTCCCTGCTTTTTGCAAGTCCTATGTACAAATAATGAAATAGGTGAAATACAGGGGACTGATTAATCGAAATCAGAAAATCATTATTCTTTAGCTCTCTGCTTCATGAAACCCCGGTGTGTCCTCTTAACTTTGGCCAAATGCCTAGCTGAGAGAATTCTTCCACAAGATGAACACGCTTCAGAGCCAACTCTTATCCTAATTGATGTTTTAAAAGCCCAACCCTGCATTCTGTTTAGGGCTTTGGTTAGGCAGGTAAGCCAAAACAGTGGAGACAGGACTTCCTCCATTACACTGGCTGGAACCCAGGTTACACTAATTCAGCCTAAATAGAAAACCTCTGCTTTTCAATCCCTTTGTTCTCTTGGATGTCACAGCTTCCTGCTCTATTCGCTTCCTTTTATAGTCTTCCCTCACTAAGCATTTCAGGGAAGAAAAAAAAAGCTAAATAAAGATCACAGCCTGTTCCATTGTGTCCCCTTCTTCTTCATCATCTTCTTTTCCATTTGTGCAATGTTGTGGCACCTATTAACTACCAATGTTTTCAGAATGACATTATACAAGGTGCAGGCTGTACCACTGTGCCCTAAAAATATCAACAACTGCATTAGTCTCACAATAATTAATGGCAGGCATTATGCAAATGACAACTTTTTCGCTGCAAAATAATGACATTTCTTCATTTTGAGCAGAGTTATGCAAAACAATGAATTTAGGATGATAAATCACACAGGAGAATTAAGAAAGCCATAACGTTCCTGCCCAGGCAGGCAGAAAGATAGACAGACCAACAATTTAGAAGACATTGTTTGTTCTCACACCACTATAAAAAATCATAGCCAGTCGGCCATTAATGTGTGTGGGTTTTTTCTTCTCCCCTTTAGGCAACAATGCATAAGGGGATGCTAAATTCTAGCAATTGGATCATTACAAGTCACAAGCAAATTTTTCTTTATTAACCTTAATAAGTCATTCACTCAGAGACTACAGTCATCAGGCAAATAAAAAGTATCACATGCCATTCTGCTACACATTAACTAATTCCTTATGCAAACATCACAACATATAGCAATTACTGCCGCTCAAAAAAACAAAGTCATTTTCAATTTATTTTATTGCTTTTATACTTGGCCATTTCCTGTAGCACATTATCGTTTCTTTCCATAACAACC
The DNA here is from genome assembly GCF_011762505.2 of Arvicanthis niloticus. NCBI lineage: Eukaryota > Metazoa > Chordata > Mammalia > Rodentia > Muridae > Arvicanthis > Arvicanthis niloticus. Next base: position 29,453,249 of record NC_047669.1, on the reverse strand, counting down.
GGAGGTGAAATGGAGAAGAATTTCAGTAGCAATGAGCCTTTCCCCAGCCACCTTTGTCACACACACCTTTCCCCTGCTTCTGACTACAAAGGAAGGGTGGGCTGGGTAGAATGCGAGGGCTCCTTCACAGTGAATCCTCAAACAAGCTCTAACAGGAATGGCACAATCAGCCCCTGCACCCGGTGGCAGAGAGACCAGGTCTCACTGTATCCTCCATTTGCCACCATAATCCTGGCAGCTTTCCTGGAATTGGTAAAACAAGATAAAATTGCAGGTCTAGCTCTGCCACTGACAGGTGAACATAAAAGTCAACACATGTGGTGTTAACCTGAGAGATGCACATTACGGCTAATGAGAATTTGAGACTAGCTCCTGTTGTTCCACTCAGCACATGACCTGACACTTGAAAGCTGTAATACTGAAATACTGAACCCACCAATGTTAAACAGGATCTCTCTTTTTCTCCTTTATCCCATAGAATCCTTCACCTAAGATTTCCAGGGCATGAAATGAAACTGTAAATTTATGGTTTTGGCCCATTTTACAGACTAACAAACATTCTGAGAAATTGGGGACTTCACGAAAAGTTGAACAATGGGGCAGCTAAGATCTCCCTTCTCTGAGGCATCACACTTGAGACTGGTGGCCTCCCTTGAGTAATCAGAGCATTCTTTCTGGATAGTAAATAATTTTGTAGAAAAAACCTATATATGTCCCATTTCCTACATTTCCATTCATTTTCCTAAATCCACAATCCATTCCCCCCTTTTAAGGTAGAACATTTCCAAAACGCACTCAGGAAAAGCTCCCTTTTCAGATTTTCTTCCTGAAGGTAATAACATTTTGCAGTTCTCCTTAAATAAAATCCAGCCCATGCTGGATCAATAAGAATGATGCCCATTTCCCTAATGGCAGCCGATTGCCATTTGCTATTCAAATCAGACTAGATAAATTACAGTACATGCCAGGGAACAGGCCAGTGAATTAAGACAGGCCTCCAGAGGACCAGCGATATTATTAATCTTTTAAGACACTATCATATTTCTTCTTGACAGTGTGCGTAGACTCACAGACACACTGCACCCAGATTGAAATATCAGCTGCAGAAAAAATCAATAGTGTTAGAAACACAATAATTTTTGGTCTGCAGGGCCTGCACTATACAATACTCGGGCTCTCTGTGCCATTGCCTCTTGCATTTGCCATTTCCCAATTTCCCCTTCTATCGGTTTTGATCTTCTTTTTCCATTCCTTGGTTTTAAAAGCTTGTAAACCTAATGACAAGATATTATGGAGTTTCCACCACAAATATGAGCCACTATGGTTAACATATTGGTTTTCCATAGGCTGAAATAAAACTGAAGTGTAGTTTTTCCAGTCTGCTAAAATGCTTTGCTGTTGGGTTGTTGTGCTTCTGCACTTAATACAGGCTCCCTTCCTCTTGTGAACCAGATTATGGTTTAGGTAGAATTAGAGATACAAAAGCTTCAGGATAAAAGAATGGAAAGTAATGTGTGGTGAGAAGAAATGTTTAAGCATATTCTGAAACCACGGGCTGTGCTCAGCCTATGCTATGGCACACTCGTGTTGCCAATTATCAGAGCAAACTGACAGATAACTTCCTAGTGGAGTTCATGAAACTTGGTAGAGTTTAAATTAGGCAGAGCTTTGTTGAATCTTAGTGGATATTTACATCTTACTTCCTTGGTGTTGACTAGTCTTTATGGTCTTTCCAATGCAGATTGGAGTTCTGGATCCTTGTTCAAAACTCTCAAATGGTAAAGAGGGTTTTAAGCAAAAGCAACATATCAACTGAGGCAAAATCAAGACAAAACAAACACCCCCCCCCCCAATAACCCACAAAAGCCACCATGCACCAGCATCTCTGTGTGCAGTCTCTTTATCTATTACTTCTCAATCTCTTTCTTTGTTTTTATAGGAAACTGACTTAAATCATTACCTGTATTTACCATAGTGAATGGTTTCATTTCCCAGCCTTCCTCCATGTGTTGGCAACAGCCTTTCATGCTGTGAGCTCCACCATGCTCACTCCTGTCAAACAATCTGATTACTCTGCTCTACTCATCTTGCTCAGCTTTTCAGGATGATGCAACACTCTTAGCAACTTCCCCTTTCTTGAAGCACTGTGGCTATCTTCTGGGGGACCCTCTTTACAGGGTTTCTATCATCAATCCACTGAAGTCTCACCATATTTAAAGCCTGGTGCTCTCAGTTAATTCTCACATTGCTTATTGAGATAGTCACAACACAGTTGGTCAAACAATGAATTATGAGAAGGTACTTCTGGGAGATCTGAGTTTGGGATGTTTGACTTTATGACTTTCAGATGCAGGCTGAAACAGAAAATCTAAAAACCCAGCTCTGCTTTAACTTGAAGCTTATGAGTTGCCCATCATATCTCATGGTAAAATGTATTACCTACTTCAAAACAGCAACACACTGTGCTTTCTCTATAAATTTCTCAGGAACATTTTATATATGTCCCAGACAAGTATATATTCTAGTTACTGTGTCAAAATACACTGAAGATAGTGTGTCTTCACAGGGACCTCTACACTGAATGTGAAACACACATGTACTCTTTCATAGGTCTACCTTATTTAATTCATTATTCTACTCAGGTTCTCCTAGAAATTGTTCCTTGAGAGATCCATGAGTGACAAGAAGTAAGTAAGGATGATCTGTAGTTACCTGACCATGTTTTCAGTACCAGATGGAATTCCAGCTTCAGGGTGGAAACAACCACCACATGAAGGTTTCTTTAAAGAGAACACAATATTCTCTTGTAGTATCCTGACTTCTGCTGTCAGAAGTAGCTTAAGTTCATTTGTGGCTCAGGAAGAAAAATGATCCTCTTAAAAAGGTTATCAACACATCTAGTCACTGGCATGCTAAAGTACCACAAAACAGCTCAAGGCTGACTAAAACAAAACTCTATCCAAATAAGCCATCAAAAGGATCCCAAACTCTTAGATGAGCTGTGCCACGGAAACGAGTAGAGATTACGCTTCCTTGTTTGTTTGTTTATTTATTTTTTGTTTTGTCTTTTGGATTTTTGAAACAGGATTTCTGTGTAACCTAGCTATCTTGGAATTTATTCTGTAGACCAGGCTAGCTTCACACTCTGAGATCTGCTTGACTCTTCCTCCGAAGATCTGGCATAAAGGTTATATTTTAAGAGGAGAAGAATGGTTGAGGGAGAAGGCAGGGAATAGGGTCAGGGAAGAGGAGAAAGGACAGCAGGAGGAGGTCAGGACCATTTGTATGCCCCATGCTGTCCAGAGGATTCTAGCTCCCTTCTCTGTTTGGATTTTGCTGTAGAGTCAGGCTCTTGAGTCCTTAACAAAGGTTTTTCTTTTATCTAGACTGAAACACATATTCCATTTCGGGCCTTGAAAACATACCAGCACAATTTCCAGAGTTAATCTTTTAATTATCGATGTATTTCTTATTATAATTTTGGTGTGTGAGCTGCTTCACTTTGTTAAACTTTAGCCATATTAATCTGGAGTTGGGAGGAATCTCTGATTGTCAACTAGCAATTTTGTAAACAGTTTTCTCATAGGTTAAATATTAACTTGAAAATTTTAACTCACAACTCTCAACAAGCAGGAGTGAAAAGGTCAGAAGGAAGGAGTGAAGACTTTTCTGTCTGCCCTAATCAGGCTTGCTGAGGAGGAGAAGTCACAGGACAGAAGAGGAGCAATTGTTGCTAGCCTGATGATGAGTGGGAAGCAGAGGGGAGGGAGTACACAGGTAACAAATGAGCCACTTGGTGCTTCTCACCATGATAGCAAGACTTACAACAACGAAGTCTTGACTCATGGGAAAGAAAACTCATGGGGTTATGAATATGCTCACGTTCAGGAGAATTTTGGGAGAATATACATAAAAATTAAGTCTAACTTCCTTTGTTCGTTCACTTGTTCCTTCCTTCCTTTCTTTTCTTCTCCATCCTTCCCTCTCTCCCTCCCTGCTCTGGATCTCAGCAGAGAAAAGATAGTCAGTGAAAGCTAGATGGCTGCTGCTCACACTGCCAGGCTACTCACTCTCACTGTGGCCACCCAGGCAGTCTCAACTGGAAAAATGAAAAGCCTGATGACCTGCCTGGCCTGTTTCCACCAACAGTAAATCAAACATCAAATGATTGCCTACAGTACTGGCATGGGAAGGAATGGGATTTTAAGGTTGAGGCCGCTTCCTAACTGTCCACCAACTCATCTCCAATTAATGAAACTGTATCGTATAGGGAAAAGTATATCCAAGCATTAGACTAAGTTAGAAAGCTGCCTCTGTAACTGAGTAGCTTTACAATAAATAGTATCTTCTGGTTAGAATTTTGACTTAAAAAGTATCCATACAGATAATCTAGATGGTCTAAGAATCTGCATTATCTTTATATCTGAGGCATAAGATGAAGTTGATTTATTTCTCATGCTATTTTGGGATCGTTTAGGAACTATTGAGAGGCTTCCTGTCAGTTGTTAAAAATAAGTCTTCCTTTCTGACTTGCGAAACTTATTTTACACACAGCATTCCAGGAGATATCTTAAGGAAATCCTCCACTTGCCCTATACAAGTGGGTGAGCAGCTATTTTTTCTGCAATGGACATAAGCCCCTCTACTACCTTTCATCAGGCCAGCACAGGGATGACCTACCGGTGACCCTCACAGAAAGTAGATTCTTTCTCTTTGCACTTAAATTCTGCTACAGACTTTTACTCTTAGAAAGAAGGAGGGCTGTCACACTGTCACTTGAGATTTTAACTACTTGCCACCTGCTTTAATCTTCCTCATGCTCGTGGACGCCCTGTGGGTGTTAGAGATATAAGAAGCAGAAAGTCGGGTGTGCAGTGAGGTAGTTCTCCTGGGCTGCTGCCCAAACTGGGTTGGAACCTTTTGGTAATGCCTTAGTCCTATCTTCCTGTCCGTGCCCCAATAAACCATTGTTTCACCAAGCTGGACATGGGTGGAAGCTTTTCTTTGGTCTACTGGGGCCCTTTCTCGAGTAATGATGTTTCTCCAAACTTCCCAAGGGAACGTCATAACAAATATACAGAAGAGCAAGGACAAATAATGCGAGTTCTTCAGAAGAGAATTGTGGTTTGATAAGAAAGAGAAAGGGAGAAATAGATTTTGAACAATTCTTCAATATGAGGTACATTTTGTTTAAATTCAACAGATATGATAAGAGATGGTTAGGACTCCCTGTCCTTTCTTCTCCCTCTCTTTCTGGACAGTCTTATGTCTATCCCAACCAAGGTAGTCTTGAACTCCTCAACTCCTCCCTCAGTACAAGGCTGAGATTACAAGCATGCAGCACCATGCCCAATATTGTTATTTTAGCTTTTGCTACATGAAGACATGTTTATTAAAGAAATATTTACTAATATACCTTGCCTTTGTGAAGCTTTGACAGCTTATAAGATGTTTCAACATAACTCATCTTTTCCTTTCAACAGGTCCTGTATCTTTTTTTTTTTTATAGTTAAGCTGTTATCCCCTCCAGTGCTGAGAGAGGATGCAAGATGACCCTTAGATTTCATATGAATATGCAAGCTCAGAGAGTGGCAGAGACTGCAAATGCAAAGGCTTTACATGGTAGTTTTTGGAGAAGACCAAAAAAGAAGAGATGTTAAAATTTTTTAAAATGACATATATAAAGCATAAAATTCAAATTAATATTGAAAAAGAGAAAAGAGAGGAGGCTTAGAACAGGAAAAACTCCATATTTCAAGCACTTATTCATTTGACATTCATTTATCCTGTACCGAATACCTCTGGGATCTCCGATAGAAGCTCCTGAATAAACAATACTGTTCATGGAGACACTGACCTATGCTTAAGGTAAGTGAGATAGACAAATATAATGCAAAGGAATTCATGTGTTCAGAATAGGGACTTGGAGATAACCAATACTATCATTTATATATAGCTGGGGAATGGACAACTTCATTGTGATGAAAAACATCAAGTTGAACTTTGAAAAAAATGTGTTTAAGAGTTACGTTGTGGTAATGAGATTCAGGTGTGTCAGGGTATGAGCAAGAGCAAAGAAGCAGAAAATTGAAAGATGCATTTTGAAGCAACAAGTAAACATGTTACCTGGAATTGTCATAGGCGATAGTGTTGAGAGATCAGCTGAGTGTGGACGGGAAAGGGCTTCTTGAACTAGAGTCTGAAGAATCTACTTTGTCTTGTAGCACAAACAGGAATTAAATCCCTATAAGTAGGGCATTGGCCTGATCAAAGTCCTATCTTGAGATCAATAATTAGAAACTAGAAATAAAGGAGGCACAAGTAGAAGAACATGCAGAATCCACCATAATAACCCAGCAAATACGTGATCTGACTGATCAGTATCGGTAGAACAGTAAAGTGATGATATAGTCTGGAGACACTGTGCGGCATTAATGGTAGCTAATATGCTAGTTAATATGCTAGCTGGTGCTGGGTACCGAACTGAGAACTTTCTATAGGTTAACCCATTTCATCTGTATGTTGTGCCTAAGAAGTTAAAAAGTACTGGCTTCCATTTCACAGATGAAAATTAAGCAATGTCTTAGGAGGACTTAAACACAGGTCATCTGACTGTACGTCCTACTCTTTTAACCGATGAGCACTCCTTTTTCTGCCATAAGACTCTTGGTGGTGAGATATATGTTTAGATTCCATAGGATTTCAATGCCTGTTAATGAGTCATAAGGTCCAGAGATGCTTGGGATTCCTGATGCTAGAATTTGGTGGGAAGTAAAAAGTTTATCTTTACTTCATCTTGTATATTTGTTCTCAAAAGTTCAATTACTTTTGGAGTTAATGTATGTATTTACTATAGAAGCTACAAAGCTAAACCATGCAAATCTCAAAGTTCTTCAAAAGGTACCAGCCGTTTCTTCTTTTCTGCTTTCACTAATGCACATTTGAAACAAAGCATGCTTCAGGGCATATAAAGTATACTAAAAAGTAATATGTGCACTAGCATATTTAAATGGTTGTAGTCAACATCAAGAATGAAGGGGTGCAGTGCTGTAGGGTCAAATGCATTCTTATTCAACTCATAGAGAAGCTATAATTCCACCTATATAACTCAGAGCAAGTTACTTTAAGCATTTGGGTTAGCTGTGGAAATAACTGATCGGGAAACCAGATGAGTGTAAGTTGAATGATCCTATGTAATGGCAGTGGGTCCCTGCAAACCTAGAAACTAAAGCCCAGAAGCTGTTATCTGAGTGAAGACAAACTGCAACTCTGTTCTGTCTCTTTTTTAAAAATTTGCAAAACCTACACAGAAACCTTTGGGGGCGGGGGGGAGGATCTGCCAAAACTGCCAGTTTTAAAAGAAAAATAAATTATTTTCAGAGAAGCAGAAACTAGTTTCAGCTAAAGAGGAGATTTTAATTGCAGGGAGACATCAGCTGAATAGTTTAGCCTGGACTCACGGCAGCCAGTGCAATATATATTAAAGAAAAAAAAAAAGCAAGTTTAATTAGCCTTAAGATTTTATACAGCAAGGCTCTTCCCTCCCACACCTTGTCTGATTTGAACGGGTGGGTCACCCTCCTTTTCAATCAGGCTTCCTCCCATCCTTTCCTCAGCTGCTGTCATGACAAGCCAATGGTAGAATGACATACAGATGAAAACACGGTTCAAGTAATTACTGCACTGTGGCTGGTTGTTGTCTGAGCATCATTTTATGTCTTCCAATCACACAGGTCCTTGGACTTCACAGCTCCGTGTTTCAAATAGGGGTGATGCTGATTATATTATGACATTACAGCAAAGACAGGCAGATCAGACAAAGTGAATTTCACTCAGTAATTAAACTGCGGTTTCTTTCGTCTAAAGTCCAGGGCAGGATTAATCTAAAGGCAGCTCTTTATCATTCAGATTAGTGCTAGGACTTGAAGAGTGGGCTCTGATATGATAGCTAGCCCCGAATCTGTCTGACTGGTGGCCTCATGTCTGTCTAACTTGCAAAAATAACATCAGATCAAGATACATTTACAAGGTTTTGCCCTTCATTTTTTTTTTTCTCAAAAGAAAATACAAATAGATTCAAACATGCTGCCATTTCTGTGACTTCATTTTCTATTACAAAATGCCTGTTCAAGACAGCAGGTCTTTTAAACTTCATGGAATTTTAAAAAGGATGCTCCATAGTTCCATTTAGCACAATGCCCTAATGACATCTTTTTCTTTTTTTCATTGTTTCATACTCAATCTGAATATCTGATTGGCTTAAACAACAGCCTTTCTTTTTGCCCTGAGTTTCTATTTTATTTCAAAGAACTCACTGTAGGATTTAGAGATGCTGTCCTTCCTCCATTCATTCCTTGGTGCATTTGATAGCACTGAATTCTTTAGAGAGTACTGGACTGGGCCAATGATTGAGAATCCCGGATTCGGATTCTCACAGATATAAGCATGAGGCTTTATAAAGAATGGGTCACCCAGCCCCTATTCTAGACCAAATAATTCAGAATCTATAGAATTTAGAAAAAAAATCTGTATGTTCTAAGTTAGTAGGTGATATGAGTGTACAGAAGAAGCGCTGAGTCAGATAGACAGTATACCAGTTGTATTTGCAAAAGATTTATCAAAACAAGCCATTGTTAAGGGAAATGAGGCCTGATATTGTTATAGGAAATGTCTTAATTAGAAGATAAAAAGCTCATTCTAGTAGCCTTTGCATAGGAAAATATGTACTCCAGTCTTCAAAGGGCAGTAGAGGAGAAGGCAGATTATGAAATACCCAGATGTATGGTGGTTTTGCTTGTATTGTTCTCGGTCATCACCTTGAAAGTGATGGCTTACTGATTGATATGATCACATGGTAATATCAGAGCTTACAACTGTATAATTTAAAATGACTGTTGCCTGACATAGAATCTTAGAGTTTGGAAACAAACTTGGAATTAGCTGTCATCTCTTTTACCCCCTCTATATAGGAGTCTTTAGAAAGAGAAAGAGAGGACTAAGGAGATATGGCTTTAAAATTCTGACTAAGCCCTGGTTCAGAGTTAAGAACATATATTTTAGAGTCAAAGCGAATTCAATTAACATATTGGGCTGTCTTCAGATATTTACTTGTCTAAGCCTCAATGAACATACTTTAATATAGAATCAAGAATATGTGCCTCACAGAGCTACTGGGGTTTTATATTAATTTAGATAAAAGTGCCCAGTACACAAAATGTCAGAATTCTATAACAGTCTGTTAAAGGCAAACACAGTAATTGCTGAAGGCTGTCACCTACCCTTTATGCCTAAAACAAACAGTTTTAGAACTCACAGATCAATTTTCTGGAAAATTTCATTCACCAGGCAAGTAGAGAATGAATTCAAATAGAAATGGCTTTCAAATTTTACTGAGCATAAGCATCACCTGGAAGTGATCATTAGAAATGCAAATTGCTGGGCTCCAATCCCAGAGTTCTGATTCAGTTTGTAGGATAGTATTTAGGGATATACACTTTTGTACCAATCTGGCTGATCCTTACCAGGATTAAGAGGACTTTTTTTGACAATGACATCTATATAAAAACCAGACATTTATTTCCAAAATAACTACAGAGTATGGCCTTATCCAAGGGAGTCTATGCATTCTATTTCTTAGGCACAAATTTAGTTGCATGAATAAACGTCATGTGTGAATGTAATATGTTCACAGAGTATGGTTATGCTCACCACATTAAAAGTTCAGTTTTCTTCCACTAAGCACCATTATTGAATAATTATCATATAGTTACAAGCATTATTATAAACTTATCACCAGTAGTTACATGTGAATATTCAAGCAAGACTAGATTGGTTTTCAACTCATCCTTTTTTTTTTTATACAAAATAATAAAGTAGCTTTCTGAAAATTAGTAAATCTTCAAATCAACAAAATCAGTTATTTTCTACTTTAAATGTAATGAGAACAAATTATTTGAAAATGCATTAATAGTTATTAATAAATGCAACTGATACATTTACTTGCTACAATGAATCCTTTTGAATATAAATGGAGATGGTTTTGAATCTAAGGAGAAATTTAAACATTCCAAGATTTTCCTAAAAAAGGAGTGGTGAAGCAAAGGTTAGAATAACATTTAAACTTTACAATACAACATTATGCTAACAAATCATCATTAACTCAGTATTTTCAAAGTTCTTCTACAAGGTGCAAGATATAAGTGTGTGTGTGTGTCCTAGTGGCCTCGTGAACGGCGAGGATCTTTTGAGTACATGACATATAATGTGAACTCGGGTTAGCTACTTAAGGTGACAGAAACTTAAATCACAGTAATTCTTTAAGGAAACTCTGAGATGATTTGAGTGAAAACTTAATAAACACAACCACTGTTCATCAAAACAGAATTTTCCAGTATATAGAGAATATACCAAAGAGAATAATTAAATAAACTGTATAGGCATTAAGAACTGCAAAAGACAAAATTAAGAGAACAGTAGCATGGCTGTTAAGTATTTGGCAAAGATGATTTGAGTTGGATAATCCAAGGTAAATTTATGGCTACACAGCAACACAAAGATAATTTTAGAATTTAGAAATTTTAGGGACAATTAAGCACTTCAAGATGAAACTGTATGATGAGTTTTGAGTAGAATAATAGCAAGTTTTGAAGTTCCATTTCTTTGACGCAGCTTTTACCAAAACAGTTTCTCAGTGAAATTCAATGTCTCTTTGGAAGACTGGCTCTCAAGTTGTAGTAAGCATCTGAGTCTCCCAGGCAAATTGTTCAATACATTCTGTACACACCACATACATGTTTCCCATCCAGAACTGGCTTTGACAAGGGATTATTCGTTGCTAGGCCATATTAATACCACGCATCACTCAGAGATCCACTGCTTTGATAGAGAATAAGAAAGTACCTTTACTAAAGAGTCAGATGAAGAAGGTGGTAAGATCATTTATTCCCAAGAGTAGGAAATTTCCAGAAATTAGTAAATGAACACACAACAACAGCTCTTTTCATTTTCTATAAACTTTTCTCTCCAGTTTCATACTAAGTAAGAAAAGAAACTTGGAGATTACCCAGAACAGATTTCTTACATTGACCTAATCTCTTGATTTGGTAGTTATGCCAAGCTGCAGGAATGAGAGGACCCATACTGAAAATAAACCTGGGCCTACCAACCTGAAAACTTAAAGATAACTACGTTTAATGCTATCAAAAACCTGAAAATAATAGTGTATGATACTGAGGAAGACAGTGGAGTTTCTATTCCAAAGAGCCTCTGTCAAGTAGTGCTGGACAACACTACAATACTAGCCTAAAATCCACAAACTATTCTCAGTTCCCCTTTTCTCCTTTGATTTCAACAGGCGATCAGAAGTCTGTAGGAGGAACAAGACTTTCCCCTTAAGTGTGGGTCACTGTTTTATCAGTGAACCTTCTCTTTTAAAATGTTTATGAGAAATTTTTACCATAGAGCAATTAAACTGTAAAAAATATTTTAAGAGGGCAGAAATTAAAAATAAAGAGTTCTGGATAAATAAAGTATCTGTTCAGGTTAGTACTTTATTTCAAAGACAGGTTTTTAAAAGAGCTGTAACTGAAGATTCACACGGGAAAACGGTCTAAGGTAGATATGCAACTGTCTAAAGTCTAAATAATATTTCAATAACACCATGCTTATTTCCTAGCTATTTATCTTTCTTTAAAGCATACTATATAATTACAAAGTATAATTAATAGTAATAATAGCAATAATTACCAAAATACAATGAGAATAGTGACAGTACACACCATAGACCAAGAGCTCCAAGACACAGAGGCAATAATCTGTCCCTGTATTTACAGGAAAGAGAATGTAGGAGCAGTAATAGCGAGGGAGAAACTGAAAGGATTTATTTTCTTATCCTTCACAGAAAAACAGACATAAACTTTAATACCTACTGTTAAATACTTCACTCTGAAGATCAGCTCAGGTAGTTTAAAAGAAAACCAGATGCAGCCTGAAATGTCTCTTAGGAAGAAGTATGAATGTAAAATCCTGGCTAATCCCAATTCCATTTCTAGTTAAGCACCTCCATCCATTCATAAGCTGAAGAAATAGTATTGGTAAAGTGGTTTCAGCTTATAGTCTCACACCATATTATTGGATTGTTGCAAGAATCCTATAGGTTAGATAAATTAAAAAAAAATAACATTATTCCCATCAGAGGACAGAATTAAAATGTGAAAAATAGAATGAAACTAATCTTTATTCAGTATCCAAATTGTCTTAAGCAAAGCACACCTCAAAACGAGCTTCAATAGAGAGCTTTATACTCCTCCCAGCACACTGCACATTCAATTCTTAGTGCAAATACCAAGTTCCAGTAACTGCTCTCCAAGAGGAGGCTGACTGAATTACTGAGAACTAAAACCATTGACAGTGTTCTGGGGTTTTGCTTGGTTTGTCTGGTTTTCCAGTTCTGTGACCCAGATTCTCCTGCATGCTGGACTAGGATCCTACCCCTTAGCTACATGCCCAGCTCTACTGTAAACTTTTAACCTTAGTTCTTCCTTGAGAAGATGAGCTCCTTTCAAGTGCTACTGAAAGTCTGCCCACAGAGGCTCATTCAAGGGATATGATGTGTCATTTCACTGATTTACAGTTTTGTCTTTGAAAAGTCACTCCAAGTAACCACAGACACGAGTCAACCTAACCATGTTCATACAAGATTCTTGGCAAGAAAAGTGAACCAAGAGAATAGCCAACTTGAAGGCTAAATTCTGACAAGCTCTCAACTTCAATCTATTAGTTTCTATGTAAGTTGGGGCATATAAATATTAAAACAAGAAGAAACAAAAAGACGTCCGTGGACAAAGTAAAATATTACTCATTCTGAATCAGTTGAAAAGCTATAAATTTAGGCTTTGGAATCTCTTTGATGAACTAACACACCACTTTTCAGTTTTACTGTTTAGACGTATTTACTTGTCATTTGTGGTGAAGTAGTTTTTGTTTTCTTTGAGATGGCTATATTATCCTCCTCCTTCTCTTCCTCCTCCTTCTTCTTATTTTATAATACAACTTCTGACTTAGAGCATTTGAAGGTTTGGCAAATGAGACAGAGGTTTCATCAGAAGCCACATTGGTAACTTGGACAGCAAAAGTCAAGGGAGATCCAGCAAAAATGTAAATATTTGTAAAACAAAATTGAATTTAGATATTAAAGGAAACATTTATTGAAAGAAGATTGCTTCATATCCCAACCAGTTATGATGAGCTTTTAGAGCTTTTAGAGAACTATAGAATTTCAGAGTTGGTTCATAGAGGCTTTTGCATTTTTTATTTCTGCTTTTTTTTTTTTTTTTTTGATACAGGCTGTCATGTTTCCCAGGCTTACGCTGAACTCACAATATAGCTAAATCTGACCTTAGTCTTTAATGCTCCTGCCTCCGACTCTCAAGTAGTGGAATTACAGGAGTGTGTCACCATTAAACAACTTGGATTTTATTTCTACAGGCAGAATATCAGCATTAGCAGAGTCATTAAATATTATGTATTAAAATCATACCTGTACAACTACTAACATAACGGTTTTAACTAGTTGGGACTTAGAAAATTATAATTTGTAGATATCTCATCCTGTTATTAACTACTGTTTCTAAAACTCCTGTATTGAAACTCCCAATATCAGTCTCTTTGGATATTGGGCCTTTGAAAAAGTAGTTGAGATTAAATGAAGTCATAAGGTTAGGCCATTAAAAAACAGGAAATTGTCTACATAAAGAGAGCTATACACAAATATCCCTCTGATCACATGAGGAATAGGTCAGTCCAAGACATAGCAAGTAGAAGGTCACCTGCAAGACAAGAAGTGAGTACCCAGGAGAAACCAACCTTTTTGATCTCCTATGATTTTTAGTCACTGGACCTGAGAAATAAATTTCTCCTATGTAAACTCCACATCTATGCTATTCTCTTGTGAGAGCTCTAGATGACTAACATCAACACTAAAAGTCTACTTTAGCACAACAGGAAATTCTTAAAGTCATATTAAAGTGACTTCTTAAAGTGAACTTACAGATTATGAGGGGTACAAGAAATTCCCCCCAAACAATCATTAAATGCTATTTCTGAGATTTAACTAGATCTATTCTGTAATCTATTTCCTGCCTTTTCTGTTTTTAGCCTTTGAACATATAAAGGTGTTTGTTACTCTTTAAGGTTTAATATTGAATAGAATTTTGTATATTTAAGGGGTTAATCAATTCGGATGTTCTCCTTGTTAGAATAACAGACACCTACTTAGATCAGCTAGTAGATAACTGCCTTTGCCTTCATATATAAGAAGACAGTTCTTTTCCTGTTTCCCAAGTTTTCTAACCTCCATAACCATTTCTTGCACAGTTCCTTTCATTTTTTGAATTTTCTGGTCACTTCTGAGAATGTTTCTGTTTATTTAGATTTCTTATGCATAGCTTTTAAGATATCTTTCCCTCATCTATGAATATGAGTCATCTTGAAACAAAGACACAGAATCTTCCACTATTCATTTAAAAAATTATCTGATTAGATGTGGTGCATCTTATGTTTTCAATATGCTTGGGGAATCTGTACTTTATCAACAACTTTTCTATGCATTTGAAGTCCTACTAGGTGCAAACATAGTGAATACATAATCACCAAAGTCACCAAGCAACAATAACAACCATAACACCACCACCCAACACCTTGGTGATCAAGATAAAGCCTAGTATATCCAGGTTTGATTCTGTAAGAAATCTTTCTCTTGAGAATGAGACCATTCTTTGCACCCAACAGTCTTTTAAAAACCGAAATAGCTAAATTACCATGGCATCAAGCTATCTTTTAAATCAGTATGTCTATATCATAGACAAATGTTACTCTCAGCCTTAGTCAGAGAAGCTTCTCTATGCAAGAATACAGAACACACCGCTGATCAAGGTGCAGAGATTAAAGTACAGTTGAATTCTCTGTCCTAAAAGTTCTCTGTCTTTTTGTTCCACTCCTTCTCATTGTTAGGGAACATCCCAGAACAGTGGGCAGAAAGAATGTAAGAACTGAACAATGGGGAGAAGAATTATGAAATGCTATCTTCTAGTCATGCCTCTAATCCTCCTGTGTAGGACTCTGATAGATTCTGAGGGAAGAGAAGTCAACAATGTTCTCTGTTGTATACCCACTGATGGAGCCCACTAGGTTCCAGTGGAGAGCTCCAAACCAATGACACTGATTAAACTAGGCTACATCACAAAACAAAACAAAATGACACGGAAGAGACCCATAGTAAGGAAATTAAATGGCAGTAGAGGGGATGGAGAGGGGAATGGTGATAGTAACCACAATATAGTATGTGCAAGTAAGGAATTATACACAAACAGATTTAGTAAAATATATTTAGAAAATAGTAGAACTGGAGCTACCAAGATGCTCATTGGATAAGAGCACTTACTGCTCTTGTAGAAGACTCAGGTTCAGTTCCCAGAACCCACATGGCTGATAACAACTATTGTAATTCCAATTCTAGTGGATCTGATGCCTTCTTCTGACCTCTGCAGACAGATATATCGTACATAATATACATGTAGGCAAAACAATCATGTATGTAAAAAATAAAGTTTAAAAATCTGTACATTTTGCCTTGTAACTCAAGGAGTTGCTAATCTTATCTCTATTTACTCATCATAACAGCTCAGGAGAGACTGCACCACACAGTATGGACTATGTTCACTGAAGCCATTCTGCTCTCAAGCAATCACTTATTTTTATATGTTTATATTTCCATGTTTATATTTAGTTGCTATAGTGGTCTACTTCAGACTTTTGCTCTAGACTGATAGCAAACTGTCCCCCCAAACAGATCTTTCATACTTACTACAAGTGAGACAGCTTTGTATCTCTGATTGACTGTTTTTACTTATGGCCTGGAATAGGGCAGAAATTTATGATCTTACTGACAAATCCTCTGTCTCATCTCTGGTGCTCTACCCCACTTTACATGATCTCTTTGGCTTCCCTGGTACTTTCCTCGGAAAATGCATCTCTGCATAATCATGAAAGTACCCTAAAATGGAATGCTTGTCAGAGAGAGACCACTGTACCAGGACAGTAGAGAAGATTTTAAACAAGGTGTCACCTCATCCCCAGAGGGGCTGGTGGAAGATGGGGGGGGGGGTGTTCCTCTGTCTCCTTACATGGCTCTGTATGCCTGCAGTATTTAAACCCTGTTAGAGAGAGCTACATCCTTTTCCTGTCTACTCTGTATGATTTCCTGTGCCAAATATTCAAAACAGCTTTCTGTCTTTCAGCCTTTAGCTGAAAAAGGTGGTAATATATAATGCTTTTATTTTCCATGCAGACTTTCTCTGAGGCAAGCATGTACTCCGACCTTTACCTAATCAAGAAAAGTTGTTTGGGCAGTGGGGGATGGGGAGGCAGGTTGGGCTTTAAATGCACAAATCAGTTCTAATAAAAACACTGAGATTCAGGTGCCTGGGGTTAGAAATACTGGAGGGAATTCAATTACACTAATTAATATTTAAGAAGGGCTAGAGATCACATACTGAATGTGGGAAACTAGGCCAGTCAGACATGAGCATATGGGGAGGGCAAGATCAACAGATAAAAGTAACAAACAAATCATACATAAACGCTCCAACAGAAATAGAATGGAGAATATAAAATAAATGTTCCAACAGACACTGAAGAGGAGGTAAAGTAAATGGTCTACCAGACATAAAAGCAAAATGTTCCAACACACACAAGACATTTTATTGCTTTTGTGTAAACACATATATTATAAAAATTATTTTTCCAAATAAGTTAGTAGGAAATGTTACCCTTTTTAAAAAACAGACTTAGTCAGGGTTGTGTGCATTTACAGCGTATTGTATTTACTCTTATTTCCTCGCTGGCTCATCACAGAGAAAGCTCAATAAGGCTTAGATTCCCAATAGTTGGTTCATTATGGCTAAGTCTACATGGATATCCAGAAGCCAATGGAAGGTTGAAGCCTTCCTGCTTCTTTCTTATGGGGATGTGATGTGTCATGCCCGATTCTTTTGATGGGGAGGAACTTGATATTTCACTTGCAGCATAGATTTCTGGTCCTTCTTTTATACACAAATGTTTTCTACAGGAGGCACCGATGGTGCCACAAGTACCTTGTTTCTGTCATGAAAATGGTTTGTTTTCTTCATGCACTGTAGCATTCTTATTCCTTTCCTTCATCACTCTTTGACCTCTTTCCTTTCTGCATTATGGGAGTCCTGAAAAGCATAATCCAGACGAGCTTTTGAATTTTCTTTGTGAAGTATATGATTTTAGTGTAAAATGTAATGTCTTCCTATTCATTTGGGTGGCTTCTGCTATCCACATCACGTAGAGGTGTAAGTGGAGGTAGAAGTGTGGAGGAGATGAAGGGCCACCCAAACTGAGAACTGAACTCCTCCTCCAAATTCTTTAGCATACACAGCTGGTAATTAAGGGACACTGAAGAAACAGTCTGGGGCAATACTTATGGTCACGGAGAAAACAAACAAAAAAAGAGGGTCTTGCTCTTAAGGAACATAACCTATGTTTGAAAAGTTATTTAAATAAGCTGAAGATTTCAAGATAATACACCCCCCAAACTAAATTGACTCTAAATAATAAAGAAGCAAGAAAAGAAAACAATAATTAAGACTATGTCCTAAAAGTGTTGGAAGTAAATTAGTGGTCTCTCAAACTATTTTACATTCCCAGGATTTACAAAGTGATACTTATAAAAGAGTTCAGCAGTTAGTCAAAATATTTGAAAGCTGATACATGTGATCAGAATGACAAACAAACTTTAATATATAGAATTTGAAATATGGAAGGTCAATGTTATAATCTAAATATAAAAAGAGGGTTAATTAGTTGTTTTTTTTTTTTTTTTTTTTTTTTTTTTTTTTTTTTGCAGGCATCAAATTAAAATTCTGAGTTTGGAAGACAAGATATTAGGAGAAAAATGGACTATTCTTACTTACTGTGTGTTTCACAACTTGACATCATGGGGGTATTTTACTGTTCACAAAAATATACTGAAGGCTGAAACTTACATAATAAGTTTTCATTTCTTGGTATATTCACTTTGGTAATATTACTGTTTGGCTTTGTAATGTTCAATCTCGTAAATAATTCAAATTTATAAACTGTGCATATCATAACAGAACATTATTTCAAATGTAAAGATGATCGCAAGACTTAGTTAGAAACAGTGAATCTGCTTGAATTAAAGAAGTGAACACCTTTTACAGATGATGTTCCATGTGGCCCCTCTACCTCATACTGCTGGCTCCAGGCTCAGCACTTCCTATATTCATTGAGTTGACAGTTTAGAGCACCGCACACTGCAGATGCAGGGGACCAAATCAGATTTAAGGTGTTGGCTGCTAATTCTTTGAGGTTTAACAAAAGTGATACTTTTTTTCCTTGAGGAATACATTATATTGAGAACATTAACTATCGAAAGGTTTCCACTTTGTCTTAAATTTATTCAGTAGATGAAATTTATCTAAAAGTATCAGATTTTCTGAGTTTAATACATTAGTTTACAATTTAACCTATGGTAACTAAGAAATATATCAATGAAAAAATCTTTAGTCACCCAGAGTCATATTGCTTATGTGAACATGTAATTTATAGATACATAAGTGCTGTTCATTCTCTAAAAATATATTACATGAAGAAAATCAGTTGATCCCCTCCCCGCAATGTCAATAAACCAAAAATGACTATCTGCTATTGAAGATGAAACCTATCTAATTTGAGGAAAGAATCATTTCCCCAAATATTTACTAGTCTCTATGATAGCATACTTTCAAGTGTTTGTAACAACGGAGTGTGAAGCATTACTCTTGAGTTCTTTCATGAGCTTTCTCTAATGTAAGATACACCAGAATATGTAATACATTTAGAGTCTTTACATTGGAAGGAACCATGCTGCAAAAGTTAAGTGCATACCTTAGGTTTCCATTCTGGCTCTGCATTCCTCTTGCTGAATACTTGCATAGCCTTGGGCTATATTCTTAAACTGGCTAAGCCCTGGTTTCATTGGTTTAGAATAGAGGAAATAACAGAATACTTACCCCGAGGAATTTGTAGTAAAGATAAATGAGGTAAGGAATGAATGTTGCTTAATGTGTTGCCTTGCATATGAAAAACTTGGAAAAACTATCAAATGTAATCATTAACAAATTTATACATCTAAATGTTGGTTGCTTTCTTGTGGTTATGTATTGATGATCAGATTTTAATAATCATTCACAGATGGCATTATCTTTTATTCAGTTATGATACTTGTTGTTGGGGTTACTTTTTCTTTGATTCTAAAATGTTCTTTGACAACTCTGTCTTCATTTCTGACTCATTCATCAGAGATGCAGGAGGTCATTCAGCTTGTCCTGCATTTGCTTTTCTGGCACTGCTTATGCTATTTTCTCATCTTACTCAGTAGTTTAAGAACTAAAACTCAAAGATGAACAATTATGTTAATTTATTGGGACTAACGCTTGCCCAAACTGAGCAAACAAAGAATTATTAAAATGTAAGCCCACCAGCTCCAGGTGCAGTGGCGCATGGCTAATCCCAGTGGCAGAGAAGAAACTGGAATATCAGGAGTATAAGGTTACCCTCAGCTACATTACAATTTGAGGTCAGTCTTGGCTTCCGGAGACTGTTTAAAGAAAAAAAAAACAAAACAAAAACCAAAAAACCAATCCCAGCAGAGGAGAGCAGCTGATGACGGCAGCTGTGAAATGCTACACACAGTGGAAATCAGTGAACCCCAAAGGAATAAACTAAGAAAACTGGAAGGCCATGAAACTTACATGATTTACAAGAGAAGACCAAGCTTAATAAACACTCTGAAGCACTGAAGACCATGGGAGACAGGAAAGTCAGTTCTGGGTAAAAATCTGGACAAGACACCAAAGGACTGAGGGCCTCTGATCATGGACAGAGTAGAGCTGAGAGAAAAATGAGAAATTCAAGTTTTATTGTACAGAGCTTCTTTAGTGCATAAGCTACACTGTGGGGACAATATTTGTGATGAATATACCACTGTGGATGAGGTGCCAAGCAAATCCTGAGGTGTGGTGGTCACAATAGTGTGGGTGATACTCTGTTTTTCCTTTTAGATGCATATATTGCATTATTTTAGGAATATGAATGTTTTGTACATATGTATGCATGATCCTTGATGTCTGTACCTCTTGATAGCTGCCTCTGTATGCTGATGAAAGCTCATATTATGTTGTTGAACAGTATTCAATACATACTTGTTTCAAATTCCTGCACGGAAAAACATATTAATTCCCCATCTAAAACCAACAGTATAAATTTCTAAGTAATATCCCAAAGAGAAAAGCATCATCCCTTCTGTTAATTAAGCATTCTTGTTTTTCAAAATGGTGACCATCTTAAAACTAATATGTAAGGATGAGATGTTATAATGAGCAAACCTACTAGGTCAGTAAGACAATTTAGCTGGGACATGACTTTAAAATAATACTTCCATTTATGTTGCTATCCCAGAAGTGAATTTTATTTACAATGATTAATATATCACTTTATCAAATTTGATACCAGTACTAGATAATATAAATGTATTTATCATGTAAAGTTATATCAATTATATTATGCAATTTTACATGATAAATATTAAATCATTGTCTCATTTTTATTTTGATAAAATTTCTTAGAGATGGTATCGTTTCATGTTAGGCATTTTTATGCTGCTTAATATTATAATTAATAATTCATATTTTTGTCTTTCCATTCTCATTTCTGACAACTTTTATTTTTAATCGGTGGGCATGTGCCAAATTGGTTTGTTATTTATTTATAATGTAAAATGACAAGGGAATTGAGTATGTGGAATAAAGAAAAAGACTGTCTTTTAAAAAAGAAAATTTTCTCAGTAATGGGATATTTCTTGTTTATCCTTACAAACTTGAATATTTGTAAGAGGTTAGAACAGATGTCGTTGCCCTTGCATAACAAAACTGTTTTAACTACATTAAATAGAAGTGTTATTTTTTTCAATTCATTTTAGCTTTGTGTAGACATCTGGGCATATGCATAAAAAAGAAAAAAAACCCCAAAATTTGTAAAAGATTCCCTAGTCTGATAGATCCTATAGTGCCAATTAAGTAAAAATTCTGACAAAACAGATCTATTTGTATTCTTTCCTAAGCTAAAACATGCAAATTTACGAACAAACAGAAAAGTCTAAAGATACAGGACTGAAAAAATAAAATGTTCTGTCTGTGGTGCTTTAGAGAATAGAACATTAAGTAATTTCTTTAACTCTGCCCATAACCAGAAACCACATATACTGAAAGCTAGAGCACTGATTGACTGCCAGAAACTTCAGAGATGGTTTCTAGAACATCAGCGAGCAAACATTAGTGGAGCTCATTCTAAAGTGGACCCACAGGCCCACCTAGGAACCCCCATCAACTGAGAATCTGCACTGATATGTCCTTCCAGTCTGCATTAGCTCCTGACACAACTGAGTACTACACTTGTATAGAAAAAATTGTCTAGCTCACAAGAGCTTTCCATTGTCATAAAAATGCTTTCAACTTATCCTGTGTCAAACATGAGAGAATCTAAGGAATACAAATTTCATCAAATTACATACTTCTCTAAGTATCTCCCATTTCTTTTATTAGTTTAACTACCATGTACCATTACTGGCCCCTTAGACCAGACTCTGGCTAATTTAGACTTCAGCATTTGGAAGAAGAGAACTTAACATAACAACAATGGCCCTCTATCTCATGAGAAACCTATTATTTACAGTTTAAAGTTATAATACAATATTGAATATTTCAAAAATGTTTCTGACTTTTATTATTTGGATAATTATTAAAATTCAGACCATTGTAAACTGTCATTGAGTCAGATGTGGGAACTGGTTAAATCACTGAGTGATAACTCATTCAGTGACAGTATGAGTCAGAACACAAGCATTCTGACACATCACTGTGCCTTTCAACCTTGTGCAAACCTCCCCCTCCCCGCCTTTGGGCACACACTCACTTTAGAGGCTTTTGTAGCTAGGAGGAGTTTTACCATAGTTATGTATACACAATGTTCATCTTTCAAAAACTTACAGTGAAAAAGGCTAACTGTACAATGTGATAATCTAAGATTAAACAACCAGTGTAGTTCAGCTAAGAGTGGGACGAGTGATGTTAATGGCAGTCATTAGAAGCAGTCTTTATGATCTAGTTAAAGGTTGCTTGTTTGTTTTTAATTTATTATTGTGGGATCATACAAATCCTTTTAAAGTATTGTGCTACTCTAGATATAAGAAAAGAAGAGCTGACTATCCAAGTGAGGACAGTGCCATGACTACTACTCAGTATCTGTATTTCACCAATTAAATGTAACAAAAACAGGAAGTGGTATCTTTAGGATAGTTTTCATAATAACTGCAGCATGATGAAAGAAAATAGAAACTACATGAATGAGTACAAAGTTCTTGAGATGATAGATTTTTAACAGAGCTTTACCTGGCCAGGGTATTTAAAACATACTCCCCATAGGTAGGAAACACACAAATAAATGCATACATACTTTAAACAGTCATGAAAATGTGTGTTTCCATTTTTAGGGAAGAACATCACTGTGTTTGATATCATTTTAATTTACATGATACAGCACTTCTGAATATGGATTGTGAGTGAGAATTCAGTTTGGCTAAATAGGTCAAGGAATAGAAAGGCAACTAGGGTAAAGAATATATGTGCGTTTGTGTGTGACGATTCACATGACCTAAACTTAACATTATCATCATTCTGTGCTCATATATTTTTATACAATAAGAATTTTTCCTTATACCTGGAATTCATATATACACATCAACCTTTGAGAATTCCTCTAAATATTCCAAATGGATTTCTGCAAATGCAAATTCCCATGGTCTTACCTATTAGCATCTAAAGAAATGTTTCCATCAGCTCCTCCAGAACATAAGAGCTGAGTTCTGTTTAGAATACAATCATTTACACAATCAGCAGTAATATTTTCACTACTGTCTAAAATAAGACTATGGAAATATAAAGTATTAAATATGTACCTAGATAAAAATAATTTTACCAAGCCCAAA
Source organism: Arvicanthis niloticus (assembly GCF_011762505.2). NCBI lineage: Eukaryota > Metazoa > Chordata > Mammalia > Rodentia > Muridae > Arvicanthis > Arvicanthis niloticus. The sequence goes on along the minus strand of NC_047669.1, from coordinate 29,430,121 downwards.
TGGTATCTGAGAGGTGAGGACAGGCTGAGATGGACTCCTTGGCTTCCTTCTGTCCAAAACTTTCCTGTTTCCCTATTTCCTATGGTTACCACCATGGAACATGTTAAAATCTCAGTAGGGACTCCGTTTCAACGTTTCCTTTCAAAACAGAGTAAAAGCTTAATGGAAAAAAATGTCCTTCCTATCTCCATGCCAGGCACCATGTAAGATCCACAGACTTAAAAGCCAGGCAAACAGTATTTTATATGCCCCGAAACTTAGTGACAGGGTGCTAAAAAAATTCCCAAATTTAGGCATGTGACTTGACTAATACGTACTATGGTATGAGTCAAGGAAAATGGAAGCATGTGTACTTTTACTGCGTATTCAAATGATTCTTTTTAGCCCATCCAAAAACATGTTACTTCAAGAAATACATGGAGTGTTTTTTTTTTTTTTTTATAAAAAATGATCCAATTGTTAAAATTATTAGGTAAAATGATTGAAAAGCTATCCTAGTAAAATATGTAGAACTAAGCAAATAGATTTATAAGCCATGGTGACCACAATTTTAACCTATTCATATGTATAATTAGTTATACAGGATCACATAAGGCTTACAGAAAATAGTCACGGAAGATGAAGAGTATTTAAGCAGCACGTTAAAGACATCACTTATCCTCTGAGAAGAAGCTACCAATGGTTGAGTTTATAGATGGCTAGTGGGTGATGGCAGATAAGCAACTCCAGGGGTGTGCTAGCTTTTATTTAGACACATCTACAAAGCTCAGATTTCTACTTCTTAAAGTATATGTCAACAGTCCACTACATCTTGATTATATCTGTGAGAATTTCAGTGGATTTATATTACTTCTGTGTGTCCAGTCTTAGTTGGAAGTAGCAATACTTGACAAAATACCACAATGAAGGCTAAACCTGTCAAAGATTTCAATTAACAAGTTAGTAAAATTGTTTTGATTTGAGATTGAAATGTCTGTCATAGGTTCATATCATCAAGACTTGTATCCAAGCTGTGGGGCTGATATTACAAGGCTGTGGAAATGTCAATGATGTACCTGTTTGAAGTACATCAGGGGTGGCTAGCCTTTGGAGCCTATGGCTATCTCTAGTTCTGGCCTCTCATTTTCTGTTTCCTGGCCTATTATGATGAGAAGAAACTTCATCGCATGCTTTGGCTGCCCCACGTTAGGTGCATTTCCATGCCTTCCCTGCTAAAATGAAATGGCGACCGCTAATACTATGAGCTAAGATAAACCTGTTCTCTTTCATGTTGTTTCTGTCAAGTACCAATGTTACAGAGAAATCAGAGTAACTAGCATTTATTTACATGTAGAGTAAGAATGACAAACTGGAGCTAAGGAAGAGACTGAGGACAAGATGGTAGATTACATATCCACATGAAGTTTTAAGATACTTGTTTATCATTTCTAAAAGTGATTTCCCCTACTTTACAGATAAAGTGAGATGCTTAACCATAACAGCTAACTTGTAACAGACTCATATCGCAAGCTAAATACCATGATGTCAAACTTTTAATTATGTTATGTCATTTAATTTTCAAATAGCTTAAAAGACTGTAAGGAGGATGGCCTTGTCAGGTATAGGTGGGAGAGGAGATCCTTGGTCCCATGAACGCTGAACACCATGGGAGGAATTCAAGGGTGGGGAGGTGGGAGAGGGGGGCAGGTGGGGACACACCCACATAGAAGCAGGAGGAAGGGGGATGGGATAAGGGGTCTTGGGTGGAGGGGTGAATGGGGTAAAGGGATAAAATCTGAAATGTAAATATAATGTAAATAAAATAAAATTTAAAAAGATAAACCAATTAAAACACCCAAAATAAATAAATAAATAAATAAATAAATAAATAAATAAATGTTAGGTTATCATATACCACACACACACACACACACACAAAGACTGTAACTGTTTGAATTTTATAAACTAGAAAGCAAAAGCTATGACCAAAGGCAAAAGAATGACCAAATTTAAAGTTGCCAACTCACCAAGATAAGAACTCAGATCTGTCTGGGTTCAATACCTAAGCTCTCAATCTTTATAAAACTAATTCTTAACTCTAATTACACATTAAAATTATCAAATATTTTAATATTTACAAATGATCAAATGCTAGTCCAAAAGAATTGAATATGAATTTTTAATACAGCAACCCAGACATGATTTGAAACTTTGCTAGACCTCTTAAACATTCAGACATGTTAGAGAAGCAAAGTGTTCTGCAGTCCCAGTTCTCCTGAGGCTCAGCAGATGTTTCCTGAGGAGTGACACAGTACTAGAACACAGCTGTCCTCAGTGTCTTTGAAGTAGCTCTCCTGCCTTTCTCTGTCCACTTTGCTGCACTTTGTTGTCATATGTTTGCAGAGGAGCGAATTACATTGGAACTCTTTAATGAAATATTGTCACAGTGGAATTTGGTTATAGTTCATAAACCTGTTCGTATCTACATACTGACCATAAAGAGTGAAGACAAAGATGATTTATTTTACTGCTCTCATTAACCCAAAACAGAGTACAAGTCTGCTCTTAAAATACACTTTGACCAAAACTAATCACTAAAACGGGCTCTTCTACAAGTTTAGGAAGAAAAATTACTAGATATGTATGTGCGTGTGAGTCCAATTACTGTTCTTTATAGTACTGTACTACAGTATAGTATTCCAAGGCAAGTGAGAGTCATTAAAACCACATAATAAAGTGAAGGAAAATAGTGTGTCTAGGAAAGACAGTAGGATTGAAAGCTGGAAGGTCTAGGTTCATGAGTGCACTCTGACACTTTACTCCTATGGCACGAAGAGACTGAGTGTCTTTTTTTCTGGTATTGGCACTGCATCTCCCTTAGGGCAGTGGATCAGAAAGTGTCTCTTGTTCAGCAATGCACTAAGGACTTGATTTGTATTCTAGAGTCAGAGTAAGAAGCTCAGTGTATGTAAGAAGGAAACATCGTTTCCAGTTTGACTACTGCAAGATTTCTCATCTGTGTGTGGACCTAATGTATACTCTCCCATAGGCTAGTTGTCTAAGGCTACAGGAGAATGTTCATAAGACTCTGGGTTTTTTACTATCAGGAATCTCAAATGCAGCTCAGAAATATTTAGAGAAATAATGTTCCAGCCTACATTAGTTAGATAATAACCTCATTTCTGATTTTTACTTTGAATGTGTAGACGAGGCACAAGTCAACCAGAGGTTATGCAATTAGCTTGGAGTCAAAGAGAAAGCAAGGAACAGAGCTGCAAAAGCAACCCCAGCATGAACTTGATTTTAATTCAATCAAACTGTTAAGGTACCGACCACACACCCTCCACGATAATGACAATGAACCTTTTAATAAATAAATTTTCATCATTTTAGTTATAAAAAATAACAGTAGCTTCTAACAAAGATTGGCACCTATAGTTCTGAGCTGAGAGATGTCTACATCGAGAGAGATCCTGCTTTGAAAAGATCCTGATCGTTACATATGTAAAATATGGGCATTCTGTATGTTCCTCACATCACAGTTCTCATTACTACAATGGCAGAAAACATGATAAAGAAAAGTAGTCATGAAGGATTCAGTTTTCACTTGGATATAGACTTCTACATCATTATTTGGAGACTATATGACATAAACTTAATGTTAGGAAATGCTTTGGGATGGTCTTCCCCTACCTTCATGAATTTATCTGATATAGCTACTAAGTAAGATTTCTGATATTTCTACATGCAAAGGTCTTGAAAAACAGCAAGTGAATGAATTGCTAATGAAATTCTCTGATTGTCAAAAGCACTTTGGAATGATCAGGTAGTAAACAATAGTAAGAGGGATAACGAAGTGCTTAGATGCTACAGAACCAGTCACCATAATAAAAGCAGAGGAGAGCACATATGAATAGAATTTGCATTTTACATCACTGTTGTGTATGTATATATTATATACAGAAAATAATTTTTCAATAATTCTGGTAAAATATTGTTCAAAATCTACTCTTTCTGTCTTCATCCTTTGAAGGGATGAAGCACCCATCTGTCCAAGTGTACACAGAGAGGCTAGAAAAGAAACTACTTAGCACAGATGAAAAGATCAAATAAAACCAGAGAATGAAAAAACCAGCAATATTAATAGAACAGCAACACAGACATGATCCTAAGAGATATCAAAGATAAATAGTGTTAATGTGTGGCAGGAACTACAATAAAGTTATATGAACATATAACAAAAATATAGGCACATGCTCTTTCTGTTCGCTGAAGTATTTTATGGTAGTGTATTTTCTAATGGAATTAAAAAGGAGAGAGTAAGAAACATTTCTTGACTGTTGTTATTGTTGCTGCTTAGTTTAATATCAACTATTATGTCTGATATCAACTCCATACCAGACTCTTCCGACACTCTCATGAATTCCGTGCTTAGCAAGAGGCTACTCTCATTCTGTTGTTTAAAATACCTGTTCAGAAAACTCAAACACCTGTTTGTTGAATATGTTTGTTCAGAAAACTCAAACACCTGTTTGTTAAATATGTTAGGACCTAGTCTATGGTTAGTTTCCTTCTGACGAGATGAAAGGGATGCTAAGAGGAGAGTCTGTTAGCTATCTATCTAGAGAGTGCATAATTTGGGTTCTAGGAAAGTAGGAGAACAGGTAAAACCCAATAGGTCAAACACATCTGAGCCCTATGGACTGACTACACCATGTAATACAATTTTCTCTGTTCATTCATTCTTTCCTTTGTTAAATAAAAGAGTGTTCCTATGACATTTTCTGGATCTGGTCTGTAAAAAGTAGTATAGGATTTGCATACCCAAGTACTTTTCAAACTATCTCAAATTTCCTACTTGGAGAGGACATTAATTTCCTCAGAGACTCAGAGTAGTCAGAAAATTTTTTGCAAATTTCAAGATTAGTAAAACAGAAAGCTACTTCCCATGATAAGCAAAGACTAGTAATAATCACAAAAACAACATTAATAACAATAATCTGCAGCATAGAGAATGATTGATTGCAAGGATTCACCTGAATTAAAAAGACTCCAGAATGAGCTGGCCATTAAGATCTATTTCCATCTTCAGGCCTCTGCCAAGCTTAGACTCTCCGGAAAGCTGTAAATGCTCTCAGAACAGACTTCAGTAATGAGATTGGAATGAAGACTGGATGATGGCATAAAAGCATCTCCCTGCCCCTTGTTCTGAAAGTTAACTATTAAACCATGTGTCGTTCATTCTGATTTGGTTTACTTAGTTCTAGAAACAAGGACACGCTGATCAGATTGCCCAGGGCAACTGAACACCAAGTGAAGCCTCTGTGATGACCACGTTCTTCCCAAGAACCCCACTAAAAAGGCTTTTTATCATCAGGCCATCAATTCTGCATTGCTGCTGAAGTATGGAAAGTATTTTCTCTTGAAAAAAGTTCTTCCCTTCCATTAATTTTATATTTTGGAATATTCAACATTTTTCAGTGCATAATTTTTTCCACTTGAATCCATTATTCCTGCCCTTTCTCTGTCTCTGTCACTCTGTCTGTCTTCTGTACTCTCGTTTATTATTTTAATTATTTACAGACTTCCTTGTCTAGACACGTCATCTGAGTAGAAGATGGAGGGTTATTATTTTTTGTTGATTATTTTTGTTTTGTTTTGTTGGTTTTTTGCATCACCTCAGTGAAATGAGATATAAAAATATGGAGAGGGGATTAGTTTCAATATTATATTTAAATGATGTTTTTTAGTTTCATCCATGACAGAGATCCTACTGACTTTTTTCATGTGTTGTACATTCTACAGCATAAAATTGCTGCAACACTATTTGAGAAAATCAGTGGTTAGTCAGTGTCCAAATTCATTTTTCAAAACAGTTTTCAAAACAGGCTCAATGATTGTTAGTAGGAGGGTTTGATGTGTTTGGTTTCATTTTCCTATGGATTCACATTACCAGAGAAACACAATAGTCAAACACTGTTTAAAATGTATCATGATTTCAATTATATCTCTACTGAATCTATGTTCAAGACATGTAACTCTTCTATATTTTTTACAAGTGTGAATACAAATGAATACAGATGCAAAAATTTTAAATTGTGTGCTGTTTTTAACCTGAATATTTTCTCATGTCAACAATTTTTTGGGGGCGAGGGGAGGGAGCCATAACAAGGTGCAACATACATATGTAGCATTTTCCACTATATTTTATTAACACTATTAATGAACATGTCTTAATATTTTTATAATGTTTGCATCTATAAGAAATGAGCTATAAATAGCTTGTTAGGAGGTCAATAATTACGACTCGAACCACAAAAGTTGATTCAGAACATGCTAATACTTTATATGCACTGAATATATTAACAAAGGAAAGCAAGTGAAAGACACTGGATTAAGAAAAAAGGTAAATCTACTGTCATACTGAAGCTTGTAAAATATACCAATATTAATCTATTTTTAAAACAGTTTTTGGAGTTGGGAACTGGGCTCAGTAGTTTTCTTACCTTTTGAACGTTCTTTTCAATGTTCAGTTTTTACCGAGTGTTCAGTTTTAAAAAACAACCATTTTTCTTTCAATTTGAAGGAATAAAAATAGGACATAAAAGTTGAAAATTTTTACTTTGCTGTCCTAAAACTACGTGCTCAATTCATAGCATAAACTTTAGCATATTAGAACCCTGAATTCATCACTTAAGAAGTTAAGGTTAGAGTTCTCTCCTTTACCAAGCGAAGAGAACAGTCAGTATCACAGAGGATTCTTTTAAGATGAAAATGCTTGGAGAGAGAGGTCACCTAATAAACGGTGGCCAAATCACCACACACAGTAAAATCCACATAAAAATATATTTCTAGGCCTGTTCCTCTATTAGGTAGTGCTGATATCCATGCTACAAAAGCCATTAAGCCTCAATAATTTGGGCATTTTAAAATACTCTTCACAGAGTCTTTTAATGACATTTCCCAAAGGTCAGACTAGTGTATGAAGTGTGGAGCTGCTGCATTTGAAGGGAGTTTTATTTGGTTCAGAAAATAAGTCTTGTTCACAAAAGCCAGCATCATAGAGACCCTGCCATAAAGGAAAAGTGGTATTTCAGAAAAACAAAGAGAGAAAACTGTAACAGAAAGTGAATGCAGATTCTTAGGTGAACAGTAAGTGCCTAAAGTCAAAGCTACCCTGAGAAGAAATATGCTCTAATAAACAGCCTGCAGATCAGAAAGGGGGAAAAGACCTTATGCAGTCATAAAAAAAGAAAAATATAGTAATCATAGAGGCCGGCAAGAAGATGCTCAAAACCTCGACTATAAAGTGAGGAATCTGGAAAACTACAGGACAGTAGACACCCATGGTAACAAAGTGAAAACAGGCTTAGTAGGAAACAAGGCGGCTTAGAAACGAAATCTTTAATGTGTATGTTGCAAGGTGGTGCTAGTTAGACAAGCACAAATATTGATGGGTTAAATCAGGATGAGGAAAATATACAGCCAAATACGGACAGCTATGAAGGGAAAAAATAGTCAGCTTGGTACTCAACTGTCACCACAATTCATTCGTGTTTCACAGCCCACTGTTTGTGACATTAACAGAATTTCCAATTTAGCAATGAACTATTTTTATGCTGTGAATCTCTGCAGCCATTTTCCATATGTATGTATTGCAGCTAGCAATAATAGCCTCTTGATCTTTAAAATGCTTCCAATTACTATTATTCAAATCAGGGGTCATCAAAGATTTTTCCACATATTTCTCTTTTCTATCACTTCAAATAAAACATTGCACATCTTATTTATCTGCATTAAGCCCAAATTATTTGGTCATTTCCGTAAAAATTAAACAATCATTGGGAGGCTGTTGCTTTATTATCACTTTCATAAGATTGGGTTAGCTTGGGAGTTTTGAATTGTATTTTCATTTAACTAAAACAATTATAGCACCTTTTCAATGAAAGCATTTAAATATATCAAATTTACATCTAGATTTCCTGTGTGTCAAATATTAGGCAAAACAATTTCAATTGTTGTAATTTACATACTCATATATTAGTGCATGTTACATATTAATATATATTAATGAGCTTATGATTATTGTCTAAGAGGCTCTTTTGTCTTATTACTGTTGTAGTTATTATAGTTGGGGGCAGATATCATTTACTGAGTACCCATTATGTATCAAGATATAGCAAGATATTTATTAGAGACCATAAGCACAGATCAATGAGGATGCTATTGGTTCATTTTTCCATCTGAGGGTTTAAGACAAAGGAAAACCAAGGTGTCTATGATCACATGGTTTGTGTATAGAGGTGGTGACTGTAAGTGAAGCATACTCTATGTAAGAACACGGCACACGATCTCTTTGTGTTAGAGTTTGGCTTTTAAGGCTGAAGCCAGAGTACAAATTTTAAAAGTTAACACAGGGCTGGAAATACAGTTCAACAGTAGAGTACCTGCCTATCATGCATGCGGCACAGGTTCAATCCCCAGTACCACTAAAATATAAGCAAAATAAAAATAAATAGAAAGTTAATAATGTATTGTCAACTGCTTTTATAAGAAAATATAGAAACTCCACTATATCATTCACAGAACAACTGAATTGTTTTTCCTACTTTCCTAACACTACATATTCAATTTGATAAATATTCTCAAGTACCTATGCCCACTTTAGGCTAGAGATCTTAGTTTGTTAACACTTGTGCTTAAGCAAAGATTTGATGATTATAAAGTCTTCCACTTGAAGATGTCTATTTTAGGCAAAATTGTATTTTTCTTTTCCATAACTGATGTTTAAAGACAATTTCACTACTTTATGATCACTGGGACTTCAGAGTATAAAGTTTCTTTGAATAAGTCCCAAATTGTAAAATAAACAGTCCTTAATGCAGATTTAAACATAATTTCTACAAAACCCCCATAAATTTGGTTTGTATAATATCATCTCCATATTAAGCTAAATTACATTATATTTTTTTCTTATTCTATGCCTAGATTTTCTCAATAAATGTTGCAAAGATGGTATGTCTGATTCACCTTCAGAAGGAAATGTGCCTTGAATTATTTTGTCACCAGGGCTAATTCAGTTACACTGGAAACATATATTTTCAGCAAGCTCTTGAGTAATGGTACACAAGTGATAATCCTAACAGCAACAACAGTAGTGATGGCATTTGGTGAATACTTTCCAATCTCAAGCATTACAATGAACAGTTCAAATACATCGCCTTACTCATTAATCCACATACTGTAAGGAGGTATAAAATGTTAATAATCTGATTTTACACAACAGGATACTTCCAGCCCAATAGTCTAACAACTTGTCCAAAATAATTGCCAGCAAGGAAGCCAGAGCAAGATTTTGTCCCCCCAAACCTGCCCCTCTTATGTGTTTTAGAGGGAGGATATACATTTTATTAATGCTATCTTTGGGCTGATATAGTTATACTACTGGGCTTGGAACTCATTTGGTCTGTAAGCTCAAACTTGAAGATAGCTAACGAGTCAAAGTCTGAGACACTGCTATTCATACTACCTGCCAATTAAAACGCTCCCTTCTGAGAAGGTGTGAGTAGCTAGCTAAACCTTAGAACATAATACATGCTTTAAAAAGTGCCCAGAGTGAGCCTGAGCCATGGCTTGGATTAAGAGCTCTTACTGTTTTTGCAAGGGACTCGATACTGGTGATCATTTCCTAGTACCCACATGGCAGCTCACAACCACCTTATTAAACTTCAGTTCCAGGGACCTTCTGTATCATAAATGCACTCAGTACACATACACACATGCAGGAAAAACATGCTTACACATAAAAATAGTTTAAAAAAGTGACTGATGAATGTTAAAAATGGCGTCTGTAAGTGGTTGTAGGGGGTGAATTAACAGGTGATTTCCCCCTTTTTTTTTGTTTCTTTACTATATTTTCCTTCTGTTTAAAAAACTTTCATTACAGGCACATGCCACTTACTGAACAAAAGAAAGCTTAGAAATTTACATCCTAACGTCCATCATTTTGTATTATTATTAGGTTGTTAGTATCAGTTAAAATTTGCTCTTTTCTCCAATCTCTTCTAGGATCCTCTGTTTTACTCCTTCCTAATAACAGTACCAAAGTCACACTGTTAATCATCAGTCTTCTCTAAGGTAGTGCAGGCCTGTGAAATAGTGACTCATCCTTGTTTATCTTGAATGCTATGTGCCCTGAGCACCTACCACTCAGTTCAGTGAAAGAACCTAAACACAAGTTCTCAGGATAAAGAGCCCAAAGCAATGTTCACTCCCTTAAAAGACATGTAGATTTGCTGTGGAATCTCCTGAATCCACAGGACTATTTTGTATATGCACTAGAGGAGGGAAAAAAATTACATCCTACACTATGACACAATAGAAGTAACAGGAAAAATAGGTTATGACCCCAAAAGCACCTTAGTTCTATACATATATTCCTTTCTATTTTGTTGGATCATTTTTATCCCCTCCTACTCAAATATAATAGAAACCCTTATGAGGTCAACATTTTACTTGCTATTATTATCTCTAGTTTCCAAGAAAGGTCATGGTAGCAAGAAATTCTCAGTAAATATACATCAAAAGAAGGAAACAGGTCAGCAGGAGATGGGGGAAGGTAGGTAAAATTCACACAATATTTCTTATGATGTCCTGGAAATTATAAGGAAGGTTACCTCAAAACTTCCAGGAAAACATGAAACACCAAATGAAATAGGAAAATCTCCCTCTGTTTCTGAGCTGACTGCTTGATAAATTCCTTCATGTGTTATACATCCCCTGTAGCATTTTGCTACTATAGAAATCACAGATGATATAGTAATGATATTATTTCTTGACTAATTTTCTCTAAGTGCCATGTATGTAACATGTTATTAGCATTTTCTATGCATTATACTATTCAATAAGTTAATATGTATTTATTCATTTTTTATGTGTGAGGTATATATGTGTGTGGCTGTGTCTGCCACATCACAGGTTGGAGGTCAGAGGGCAACATCCAGAAGCTGTGAGTTCCATTCTGTGTATTTTCTCTTTTCACCGTGTGGGTTCTGAGAATCTGATTGAGAGCTTTAGAAGTGAGGCAAGTGCCTTTACTTGTTAAAGTGCCTTTAATTTTTAAAAATCATTTAATAATTTTGTGTGTATATTGACAGGTATGTAGAGGCCAAAGAACACCTTGCTGGACTGGTTCTCTACCTCTACAATGTAGGTTCTGGAGATGGAACTCAAGTTGTCAGGCCTGGTGGCAAGAGCCACTATTTGCTGAGACTCTTCACTATCTCCTATATTCATTTCTTAAGATCATGCCCAAAGTAAGTATTATTAATAATCCAATTTAATCTAGAGGTACAGTGAGAAAAGAGATGCCCAATAACTTGGCCAAGATTATTCAAATAGAGATGTGTCAAGAGTTGCCTCAAGGAGATGACTCTAATATGCACTCTAGATGAAGGTTATGATGATTGGTACACGATGTTTGCTCAGGAGACTGTTGTATTCATATTTGGAACTTGTGGAACAAAAAATTCTGGGTAAGCACAGTCAGAGCTCCTTCTTATGCAGTCCTGGCCATGAGCTAGCGAGTCTGTTGAGGCTTCAAGATCTCTTGCATACCAGCCTAGACACCAGAGAGCAAGGGAAAGAGGTGTGGAGGTTGTAATTCTGTCTCTGTCTCTCTGATTTTCTGTCTCTCTCTCTGGAAGGATTCTTAAAACAAATTGCTGGTTAATGGTGGGAGGAATGTATTTAGGAGGCCACTGTGACACTTCCTCCAGTCCCAGTGTTAGTAGACAGTCTCCCATTAAGGAAAAAGGGCTCTGCAGAGGTTTCTTACCACCTTCTAAATGGTATCAAAATACTAGTATATGAAATTATTACCTATACAGATATCATACAATGTAGAATCTTGTGTTACCTGATCTCAAGATAAGTCTGCACATAAATTCATACACATCTGAATTTGCATAAAATAGTATCTTAATAACATATTCTTATCCAACTTGTAAACTGTTTCACACAAAGACAGGCCTTTTTTTTTTTAGTAGTTAGACACAGCATATGACTTGGTGTATTAAAGTTCCATCAATAACAAGAAATATTTTTTTATTTTAATCAGTTAGTGATACGTGGTTTGAAGCCTTGAAACATGTCAATGCTATTTTGAACTATATTTTCTCCAGTATTAGGAGACACATCACACAGTATTGAATATGTATTAGTATTTTGTTCATGTTATTATAATGAACCCTCACCAGCTGTGGTTTACATACTATAAAGTTTAAGGTCACAGTTTTAAAACACTTGTTTTCAAATTCTAATTTGCATCACTAACCTAGATAGCCGTCTAAACTGTAGATCCCCAAGTGCTGTCTTCACAGCTTTTGATGCAGCAATTCTAAATTTCTAAGACATGCCTTAGTATCCTTTCTACAGGTGGTCCCTGCTCAGCTTCTTTTGTCATCCTTTGAAAGAGAAGAGAAAACTAACCTAGAAAATGCAACTTATCCATCAAAATTGTCTGTGAGAAGACTAGACAGTTTGTTAAAACTTTTGAAGGAAGATAGAAGGCAAAGGTGAAAAATGCTAAATTTTAAGCCAGGAAGGGCGTCTTTTACACCTGTAATGACTGACAATCTACTTAAAGTAACAGTGGAAAAAGAGGGTAGCCACAGAGGGGTGCTTTAGACACAACTTGGGACAGTGATATTGATTCAAGCACGTTATTGGATAAAATGTGTTTTAGTGGCTATGACAAAGTAGTCTAAATGTTTGACTTGTCTTAACAGTATATAACATTTATGTATATTAAATAGCTTGAAGATGTCTTTCCCGTTAACTCCTTATTTTCCATAAGAACCTGGTTTTATCAACTTGACAATATTCTTCTCCCATCCTCCTCCATCTAGCCCCTTCTCCCACTTCCCCATTTCTTCTTTTTCCAGAAAGAAGTAATTACTAACATATCTGCATGTTTAGGATGCACTGTAATTACTTCCAAGCTGATTTTTTTGGACACTGTAACCCATAATTCTCAGTGAAAGTTTCTTCTCTAAATCATCTAAAGAAAATGTAGAGACGGATGAGACAAGGTCTTTTATTTTGCAGACTGTATTACTTGTCACATTTTTACATAGTTGCAAAAAAGTTGAAATTGTACAGCGAGCAGTCTCCATATCGACCTCATGCCTGATAACACCGTCATAGTCACACCTATCTTAGTTCATCATTTTCCCTTATTTCATCATTATTACATACTCACAATTCATGTCTGTTTATAAATTCCTTAATTGAAGCAAAACATCAAAAATAGCAAAATTAAAATGTGTATATACATTTGAGTATAATCATGAATATCCAAGCATTAAATTAAACTTAACTTCCTAAAAATAACAGATTTCTCAAAGGCTGTAGACTACTAGATAAGAAATTCACCAGGCATATTCATCTGTAGGTCTGCACTTTATGTAAATATAAAATAAAATCCTACCAGTAAATGATCTATAGGAACTGGACAGTCCTTTTCCTCACCAAGTCAATGATTTTGTTGTTATGAATATCAACCGTAGTTTTGTAAAAGTATTTATGTTTAGTTTTTTGACTAAAGAAGGTCTTTGGCCTGATCAACCCATCCAATGCATGACTCTGAAAACCACTGAGAACTTACAAGGTAACCTTGGTTTTTCCTTGACAATAAGCTTTCCAGGCTGGTCAGATTTAATACAATTTAGGTATGGTGAAAGTGTTCTGTTTGCAGATTAGATATCCTATATATAGTGATATTCATCTTGGCCTGCCTTTTATGACCCCTATAGAATACTCAGGGTAGTACTACAATATTTGGAGCTAAATAGAATTTTTTGTTCATTTATTATTTTTAAAATGTCAAATCCTTCCAGATGCTAAGAAAATATAGAAGTACCATCTAGGAATTATGTCAACTTATACTTAGTTATGTATCCTGATGCTGCTAGCTAATTCCCCACGACAACAAAGCTGGTGCACACTCCGCCTACATCACAGGTGGACTACAGCCGTGCTTGCGTCTGGTCTGCATGCCTTCTGCAACTCCAGAGGCTAGCAACTGGACTTCACTTTGGTTCCTTATATTTCTCTAAGTCACTGTGAGTTTCACTGCCAACAACAAGCCTAAAACTCAACCAAAAGTGGATCACCAATACCTTGTCATGGGTTCATGTCATTCCACAATACTATGGCATGACTGCCCATGTATCAGAATGTAATAATAGTATTTTCTTAAAAAACAAAACAAACTCCAAAAGTGTGGGCATGCTAAGCACGTCTATAAACCAGTATACTAAGTATTAAGATCTTCTGCAGGACTCTGGCTCAATTTCTCAAGCCTTTCCAATCCCTCATGATGCTGTGATACTCATAATAAAGAAGGCAGATGGTTTGTTCTCTGAACATATGCTTTAAGTGCCCTCTTTGCTATTTCAAAATAATGGACCAAATTTGGCCTCTAATGCTCACAGAAAACTTTAAAGAGGCTGCCTCATGAAATCTGAGAAAATCTGGTCCAGTGGGAATTCAGTCTTTAAAAAAAATAAATTTTCTAAACTTTCTTTGCAGTTCTATTCTACATACTAAAACAAACTAATCTTTTAAGTAACATAGAATACAGTAAGGAAAGTCGCCTAACTAGTAACACATTTTCTGGTTCAAGGAATAGATTAGAAGGCAAAAAAAAAATTCTGTTTTATTTATTTATATTTTCAAATGGTGAGTTTCTAGAAGCTAATGTAGATTACTGTGGTTTAATTTCTGTGTAACTGCTGGATTTTCCATTTTTATTATTTGTATTCCTATTACTATCATGTCAATGATAGTAATAGCACTTTGCAATTATTAATTAGTTAATTTAGTCTAAATTATATTTATGCCTTTGTTTTAAATCTATGCTACCTGTAGTTATTATAAGCCTAAAATGCTATTTCGCCAGCCAATTATTCTCATTTCAAAAACAGCTTGTTGTTGATGACAGCACCTTTTCTAAGTTTTCAAAGAACATGTAATTCATCCCCAGAAAACACATATTTCTGGATGCTGTTCATATAATCTAACTGCACTTATAAAAAAAGTATCTCTGTTTAATGTCTACATTTTGCACATGAGCCTTCATTTCCTTTTATATTTCTATGCATTACATTTGGTTTTGAAAAAGACATTAAAGTTGTTTCTTATATCTTACAATGACCTCAAAACTTAGGAGTCTGAGCAACATTCCAGATGAAACACACACACACACACACACACACACACACACACACACACACACACACACACACACACAAATTGACAATAAGAACACTTTGGTTACTATAAGAACTCGAAGCCTAACAACTACTTCAAATCTTTCGTGTTCCTGTAAAAACTTCGACAAGGTCCTAATGTAAAACAGTGTTTACTTTTAAAAATAAATGCAAGAGTTTTACCCACATGTGTTTGGGACACTGTTAAGACGCATCATAATTAACAATGTTGAAAATAACAACAGATCTCTAAATCCAGTCATTGTTTTGTACATAGTCACAAATATCTGAGCAAAATCAAAACTATTTTTTTTGGACAAAACATTAACTTTTTTTTTGCTGATAAAGACGAACAACTTGAGAAAACACCCTTTCCATTTCACGACTCTCACTTTCACAATAAATGCAGCACAGAAACTAAATTCTCAACTTAGAAATATGCTGAGCTGTATTCCCATAAACAACTCACCAGACTCACAGCCACGCTCCCCATCTTCGGCTTGGTCTTTCACTTCCCATGCATACACAATCACACTTACCTGCACAAGCCTCAAACATCAGTCTATGTGTGTTTTTTGAAATGAACTCTGTACCGATGCATTTTTCTGTGTTTCTTTCTAACCCTCGGGAATGTGAAGAATTTAGGAAGAGAGCCACAGCTTAAGAGTGCAATTATTTGCCAGTAAATACTCAATGTGCTTGTCCTGTGATTTTTCTTCTAACTTGTATATTCAATAATCCGTTCCTGACTGCGTCATGAGCACAAAAAGTCTTTTCTCTAAAGGAGAACACTTTCGCCAATCAACCTTCAGCCATGCCAGGGCACAGCTCGTCAGAGTGATTTGTTAGCTTTAATTAATAATTCCTCATGCTGGCCATTTTCACAAATAACACAGTGAGACTGCCACACAGGATGGCTGTAATTCAGGGTGATAAAAACACAGTGGAATGGGGTGTAGAGGGGTGGGAGAATTCAGATGCCATTTGTAAACACATCTACTCAGACTCTTTCAGATTATAGTATAGGGGACATTGCAGCTGAATTACCACGCTATGTCCAACAATTTGTATTCAGATGGAAGCCATATGTTCTTCCATTTTTAACTGCTAGGGACTCCAGGGTGCCAACACCATTACTAGGCAGACAACATTTACAAAGGAGGTCTCTAGCCCCGAGATTGCACAAGTTTACTGCAGGTGAAGTTGAGAAATTGGACATATACAGCACTTCTCAGTGATCTTGTGTAACAGTCGGGAACACAGAAGTACAAGCGGCGAGTGTCAGATTTTCTCTTGCTAGGCTACGTGATACTGGACATTTCAGTTAGCCTTTAACAAGATTCTAAGGCTCAGACCTCAAAACAGTAAAGCAACAATGGAGCATTTGTTCAGGTAGGGCACATTTATTGACTTCTTAGCTATGCATCACATATTATATAAAGGCCTAAAAAGTTTGGTTGAAAAACAAAACAAAAATCTAACTTTCCCAGCTTGCTGACACAATCCATGCATCTTTTAAAAGCACATCAATAACAGTGCTTGAACAAAGCAACAAAGCAGGTAGCATGTAAACAAAAGTGAGAATTAAGAACACTTTTCCATTTGGTTCCATCAGGCAATTGCTCATGTACAGCACACTTGAGCCCTGCTGTAAAAGATATGTACAGGATAAACAAAGTCAAACAAAACACAACAACAACAACAAAAAAGAAAATGGCCAGTTGGTAACAAAGAAATGTCTTTTTCAACAATTAGAAAATATCCTTCAAAGGAATTAGAGAAGTCAGAAGCACACTAATATGTCCATAGTCAATTTCAAAAGGCTCACAAACACTGGAGAAAAACAAAAATACAGAGGAGATTATAGTAATGTCTCTTATCTGATGTGTATAAAGGCAAATTCATTAATTTATTAGATACATATTTATCGACAATCTCTTCTGTATCAGAAACTGGATAATACCAGCACTGAGAGAATAAGGTACAGGCTCTGTCTTCAAGAAGTTTATAATTTAATCACTACAGCCTAAAAGAAAACACTCACCTCAACACAGAAAACTATAAATATAGCACAAACATACATGAAAGCATGAAATGGGCCTCTTAGACATGACACACGAACTATATATATCTAATGGTAGAATTGGAGTGTCAGTGGTAGGAAGAACATTCTACAGACAGGCAAACCTTTGAACCTTTTCTAAAACTATTACTAGAATCAGATTAGCAGTTCTAGGAACTGAGGGATTTAGTGCATAGTAATTTTAGATAAGTGCCTTAGATAGTAAACAGCTCAGGATTTAAAAACAAATCTATTAAGAAACAAAGTCCTTCTCAAACCATGATGACTGCCATCATCAGGGTGGTATGTGGTGTCCCCAACACAGGCACTGATAGGAATGCCCACTGTCTTCACTCTCAATGTATTCCTGGGACCTCAGGCAAGGAGAGGATGTAGGAGTACATATTGCCTTTTCCTGTTTTCCTGCTCATTTGTCTTTTGTTCACCAAATGCATACATGCATACTCAATCACTTCTGTTTGTATTGTGTCAGAAGAGAAATCGTATTTGCATGGCTATTATAAGAAGGGGAAACTATGTGTTTATTTAGTGGTCACAGATACCTTCTAGGCAGCGATCATATGCCATGCTTTACAAAGGGTTGGAAATGGTACAGGGGTGGGAGTGGGGGAAGGGGGTCAATAGTCTATCCTAATGTAGCAGCCAGAGCTTTAAATCCTCATGGAAACTGGAAGACCGTCTCAGTGCTATGAAACATTTGTTTTATATGATATTCAGAATGTAAAGAAGCATCCCAAATACCCAATTTATAAGTTAGTCATACATACCCATTTAAAGAATTTATACAGTTCATTTATCCATTTGCTACATATTTATCAAGCTTATACTATATATCATATAGTACTCCTCATTTATAATAATACTACTCATTTATAATAATAATAATAGTACTCATATAATAATAATAGGACTCATTTATAATAATAATGAAGACTATTGAGGGCAACTCCTGTATGTGGGCGACTGATGAAGAATTTTATATAAGCATAAGAATATTTTATAAGCATAAGAATTTTATATAAGCATATTATTTAGAAAAGTATCTCATTTAATCATAGAAAAATTGAGGTATATCCTATTATAATTTTCATTTAACAGATAATGAAACTTCACAAGTAGTAAAGTGGATATGCACTAAAATCCTAAATATTAAGACCTCTGCAACAAATTTCTACCAAGGTCTTATTATGTTATAGTTACATAGTAACATATATCATTTATGATAATATTTTTAATCTATGAAATTTAAATAGTTTTTAACTTAAGAGTGAATATATATGTGCCCCTATAAATAAATCTGGGATGTAATACTGTGGTATCCTCAGCTAGCAGGCTGTATTAATAGAAAAAAATGGAAGGTACATTGTGTTGGACATGGTTTCAAGTGGTTAAAGCAAGCAAGCAAACAGGTGAGCAAACAAACACAAATAAGCAACACAATTCCACTTTCCCCTTATTCAAACTACATACACTTTTAGGAGGCAATGCAGAGAGAATCATGAGGCACAGAAGAGACAGAGGTTTAAAACGAGACAGGGAGACAGGGAGACAGGTTCAGAAAGACCTAAGCTTGAATTCTAGATTCCTTATTAGTTAGCTGTATACTCAAGGTTAAATTATTTAACTTCTCTGATACTCAGTGGTCTTACTACTAAAGCAGTTTGTTATTAAGGAATATAATAATTATACTTAAGATGTATAGCACCGAAATCATTGAGAAGTACATATTATATAATGTTTTAACTATTCATAGACAAACACATTTAAGCTAGATTTACTATTGGATCAAATGATGCATGACCTTATTAAAGCTTGCTTAAACAATAAGTATAAATAAGTTAGAAAAACAAATTGAATCTGGTAGCCTGGCAGTTTTCCTTTGAAGATGTTTCTAATATGGCTGAAATGGCTGTTTTTAGGAAACACCTGCCAGAGAAAATATAGACACAGAAATACATGTTTATAGTAGTTCTTATTTTTACAAGGAACTAATATATTAACATTTACTTATTGGTTTATTTATCTGCTTGTTTGCTCTTTTGTTTGTTTAAGGTGTTTTCAAGGCAGGGTTACTATGTTGTTCTTGCTCTCTGGAAATCACTCTGTAGACTAGGCTGATCTCTCGAACTCAGAGATTCACCTGTTGCTGCTTCCTGGATGCTGGGTTTAAGAGCAGGCACCACCATACCCTGGCTAAATTTTATTTATAGAAGATTGAGTAGCTTAGTTGAGACTATCTGAAGAAGCCACCACTCAGTATAATCAAATATCTCCTCCATGCCACTGTTAGTATTTCCCCTTCCTTGGGCAAGCTGATGCTTTCTCCACATCCCTTCTGTTTAGACACGAGTAGGCCTAGTAGAACCATCATGAATACTTGACCTAAATCATGGAACAAATATTCATGGAACATGCTCAGTTATGATTATAAAACTAACTTCAGGCCAAATGTGTATATTCCTATATTGGTGGAGAGTGGTCACTAAAGAGCTTCAAAAAGCTCCTGTCATTTATTCACTTGTATAAGTCAAGTAGTTTTTGTGGGATTTTGTTGTTGTTGTTTTTGATTTTAAGTTTCTTTTAAGTAAAGACTGCCCAGACTCTTCACTTATGTTCTGAATTTTACAGTTTCTGGATGAGATTAGGTATGTATCAGGAAAGCAGAGGATGCCTAAATATCAACCTATATTCTACTTTCTGCCTAATCAGAGTCCCAAGAATTTTAGAATTTTCTAGAAAATGCCTATTTTTCTATTGTAAATTGTCTTTTGTACACAGTACAAGCTTGTCATATATTCTTTCTCTACAATATCTGAATTGGTAAGAACAAGTCTGTGAAGTTCAGCCTTCCTGAATCTCAATTCCAATCAACTATCTGAATCTCTAGATTTTTCGTAAAAAAATATCAGCATCTAGCTGGAAACAACACTCCCAAGGATTGTAGACATTTAAACATTTCCATATTTTTTCCTAAACTAATTCCATACACTTTATAACTTTTAAACTCATATTTTTTACTCATGTATATAAACATCTGCTCCCTAAAAAACAGTTAACTAAATGTTGACTAGCTAATAAAAAGAGAGAAAGCCACCTGGCCCCACAATTAAATCCATGCCTAACAAGAATCTTTGAATTAATAAACTAATTAATTAAATTTACATATATTAGTAATTGATAGTTGAGGGCTAAAATGTATACAAATGTATACATGTGAGAATCGGATAATATAAAGTAGAACACATTTCTTGCTAGGAAACTAATTATAAATAAATCACATATTGAAAAGGCCAAGCCAGACCAATGAAGTCCTGTGTTCACTGTGAATTTTCTACAGTACTTGTCATAAGCCATTTAGTATTCTCTTACATCTCATTTTCTGTCTTTCATCTGTGATTTCTATAGAATATTACAAGAATAATATGTATTATGTGTTTTGACCATCTTAAAAGAAATATGCTAATGTCCTAAATTCCAGAGTGTCAGAATGAAGAACTACTAAGTATGATAATAGTATTGCCTTGTGAAACTTTAACTTACATATTCAATACTTCAGTATAAAATAGTTATAATCACTTTTATGTTCTTTATCAAATTGTATTTGAAGTAAACTGAGACTACTACAAAATCTATTGAAATTGTAAACAAAGTGTTCTGCAGGAAAATTGATGAATATGTTAAATATTAAATACATAATAGCTTATATATTCTCAATGTATACATAGATCAGAATAGCATAATGTAGTTGATAAATTTATATAATTATTATTTGTCAATAAAATATATAATGAAATTAAATATTTATATGCAAAGATGGCATCCAAGTTGATTTTCAAATATGTTGGAGAATCCATTTTTAAAGTATAAAAACATAAGATGAAGCAGATGTTTGCAAGCATATCTAAATACTTATGAAAGAAGTCTGAAAGGAAAAGGAGTCGTAATACCTTTCATTTGTGTAGCTCGTTGCATTTTATGGTGGATCTAAGACCTCAGTAAAGAGAAAGCAGAATGAGGAGATGTGCTTTTTAGCAGACTGTTGCATGATATACAAAATAAACTGTATTCATTAATGAGTTGGCAGTAAGATTATGCATGTGCTCTTAGAATCAGAACAGTTTAAGTAGTTTTTCATGCTTGGCAGACCAAGTTCCTGAGTGCCCCTTGCTACTCTCCCCTACTCTTGGTTTTTGTCTTATACTGCCAGGTGGGAGTAATGACCAAAAGGAGGGACAAAACATAACAGAGCCACTTACTGTGGCAGGAGCCACTCCAAGGATCAAAGAACTGATTCTGCTGTGGCTGCCAAAATCAGCAGTGCAGTGGGAGGTTCCTCAGCATGGTTCCCTGAGATGCACACAGGCCACCCTGGTAGACTAGCACCTGGGGCTACAGGCCCTGCATCCTGCTCAAGAGAACAACCTGTTAAGACTAAATGTCCGCTTTTCCTCACCCACTCACAGTCTTTGATCTTAATTTATTTTACTTATTGAATAACCAAGTATGATAGATACTGCAGACAAAAATTTGATTCACCATCCACTCTGATTTCATACCTAACAATTCTGAGGAGGGTTATTCCAATATTAATGGGTAACTTCTAAGCCAAGAACTCAGTAAGGCAATCAATTTCTAACATTTTATTTTAGATATTTTTTAGTTTTTGTTGTAACTTCACATAGTATGGCAACTTTCCAATGTTATAATATTAACTATAGCCCAATTTCAACATATTCTAAGAACTCAAAAGGAAGCAGATCCCCTTAGGTGAGTAAAGCAAAAGACACAAAGTGCATGGCATCCCAACCTGGACCTTTCCTTGCCAGGAGCTCTTTCCTTGGAACCAGTCCATCCTTTCTTAACATACAGCAATACCAGCACTATGGACCCTCTCTTCATGTTAGATAAGAAGATTGAGTATTTTCAGAAGAAAGCACACTGCTAGCAGTTAAGAAAATATTAATTTGCATCTCCAAATGAAGAAGAGTCGAGAAAGTGAGGGAAGGAGAAAGTATCCAAGACTGATAACTATAAGCAATTTGTAAATATGTTCATAATTTATCTTTACAGAATCACTGTGGTAGAAATATGACAGAAATATTTCTTATGGTTATTATGGGTGGAATTACTGAGTTTTAAAATGGATATAATGAAGTCCATTATCTTCGGTATTCAGAATTTGGCCTTATTTGGAAATCCAGTCATAAGTAATTTAATTAGTTAAGATGAAGTGATACTGGAGTCAGGTAGCCTTTTAAATCTATATGACAAATGCCTATAGAAAGGAGAAATTTGAACACAACCATAGATAGCCATAGGAAGGATGTTAAAGATGCAGGCAGAGATAATGAGAAGCTCTATAAGCCAAGGATTGCCAAAGATTACCAGTCAATCACCAGAGGCTACTTGAGAGGCATCAGATAGATTCTCTTTCACGTAACTCACACCAGATCACAGACTTCAAGAATTAACAAGGGCAAGAATAAAGTCCCGTCTTATAATCACCTAATTTATAGTACTTGTTTATGATAGCTTTAAGAAACGGATCTGATAGTGCTGACTCAACAAACAGTCTCAGAGAGTAAATAAAATTCAAATAAGGTTGAAAGGTCTAAGATCCATTGAAGAAATGTTACCAACCTGGCTAACATAGTGATTTGAGTAGGTTCGGCCACCATGGTCTTCTGTGATTGACCGATTGGCCCCTGAGAAGTGGTACTATTAGTGAGGTATGGCCTTGATGGAGTAGATGTGGCCTTGTTGCAGGAATTGTGTCATTGTCAGGGCAGAACTATGTTCAAGGTCTGCTCGGTGTGACATTCCAGTCTTATTCTGCTGTCTTCAGATCAATATGTGGAACCATGCCAGCCTGCATGCTGACATGTGTTCCACCATGGCAATAGTGAACTAAACCTCTGAAACTGTAAGCCAGCCCAATTAAATGTTTTCCTTTAACAGAGTTGTCTTGGTCATGGTGTCTCTTCACAGAAATAGAAGATTTATTATGTGGTACATAGAATTTTTGTGTTGTTTTGTTTTCAGTAATTCTATAAAACATTGATTTTTAAAACAAAGTTATTATCAATCCAAAGAAAACATGAAGAGTCTTAAACTTTTTAGAATCATTTACTGGAAGGAAGTTAGGAAGGTAAGCATGTAGCTATGAGCATTTATTTGATATATACATCTTAATGAGGATGAGCTACCTAACAACATTACGGGCAGAGAAGACATTTCATTATAAAAGAATCATGGCATATAGAACTATCAATAAGTGGGATCTGAGACTAGATAAGTCAAAGGCAACTGCCTAGAAGTTTAAGTTTAAGAGGTTCTCAGTGTGAGGACTCCTGGGGACACATCAAATAATGAGGTTTAAATAAGGATGAGAGGGTAGGAGTGGAGACAACAGGTAAGTGCATGCAGAAAGCATGCTGGTATTGAGAATAAGGCAAAGCCCTGAAATGGGCTCAGAAAACTCCAAAGAAGTCTTACACAGGCTGGCATCTTGCTTAGTGGTACAACTTTAGCTTAAGGAGCATGAGACCCAGGGTTCAAGTCCCTAGTATCATGGGAAGAAAAACAGTCTTTAAGGAACTAGATAGAAGGCTTAGTGGATAAGTGCACTTGTTTTTCCAGAGGACTAGCTCCCAAACTGGGCAGCTAATTGCCTGCAAGTCCAACTCTAAGGCTCTAAGGGATCTGACATACTCTGGTTTTCCTAGGTGGAATTCCTATTCCACCACTGAATTAGAACATCACTTTTAGAAGGGGTTACTTCTCTCATAAGATGTTTCCAACATCTTTGTCACTGGTATTTTTGTTGTTGTTGTTGTTGAAGAGCTAGCTCATGTATCCAATGTATGTTCTCTTTTTCTCTTCTCTCTGTCTCTGTGTGTGTGTGCTTGTGTGTGAGTGTGTGTGCATGTTTAAGTTATGCTCATATAGCAAGTGGTTTAAGAAAGAAATACATCATGAAACAGGAAGTTACAACTACATGAAGTCTTTACCAGAGTTTAAGAAAAATTAACAAAATGGCAAGAGTCTTAGAAAATATTTTCTTATATAGCTTTAAAACTCTACCTTTTCTAACTGACATTGACATTTTATTCAGCCAATTATCAAATTAATTCAGAGAAGAATAATCAACTTGACTTTTTGACAGTAAGTCAGTCCAACTGGAAAATTTGAATTCTCCAAGAAAACTCTGCTTAGCAACATTTTCAATTGTCAACAGACATCTGTAATAATACAACCACTCCTTTCTTTCTTTCTAAACTTATTTTTGCTAAAAATAGCTGTAATACAAAAATGCTTTCAGATGTAAAAAACAAAAGATATAGCATTATAGTTCCTTCTACAGTAAAAGAAAATTTGAACCTGTAATCTGAGCTTACCCTCTGACTGCATAAAACTTGGCTTTGGCCATGTCTATGTCTTCAAAAGAGATTAATTATACTACTGAATAATGTAATTCCACCTTCATTTAATCTGTTTAATAAACAATTCATAAATCAATTAAATTTTTTATTTTATTGACTGAGAAGATGCTGTCTATCCTGTGATCAGTAGAAGGCAGCTGTTGAAAAAGAGCAGGAGTGACACAGAGCTAGCGCATTCCCCAGGCATTCCACCATGATTTCTGACTCAGAAATGATGTTTGCAGAATCGCTGTACTCTTAGGACACAGGGAAACTTAAAGGTGAAGTGCTGAGAAAGTAATGTTAGAATCAGTGAGTAGGAAAATAAGAAGCATGATGGAAAGGAGGGAAGAAGGGAGTGGGAGAATGAGGAAAAGGAAAAAAGGAAGGAGGAAGTGAAGAAAGGGAAAGACAGGGGCAGCATAGTAGGAACGGAGGAAAGGATTCTTGTCAGCCTGTTCTTCTCTGTTAAGGATGCTTGGTTCTAACCCAATAGTTAGAAAGGGCTAGAAGTAGAGTTACCTTCAAAGGAATCTGTTACACAGGTCTTTAATGTACAAAGCCCAGTGGTTTGATTCTATGGCTCCTTCAGGAATAAATACTGATGAACCTCATCTCCGAGGAAGGGATAAGAGAAAGTGAATTACAAATGCCGGTAGAGCAAACACACACACACACACACATACACACACACACACACACACACACACACACACACAACCATACACACACCATACACACATTTAAAATTCCTTCCTGTTAGTCAATTCACTGATAGCCAATACTGTCATGATTACCTTTAGCAAACTAACAACATTAAGGCCAACTAAATATTAATTAGGTTTTTTTTTTTACTGAATAGTTTTATTTATTAATCACTTAATCCTGTAACTAGTAACTTAGCAGATATACAAGAAACAACATGGATACTACAAGTGACACAAAAATAGAGTAACAAATCAGTTTCCATTTTGAGTATTTGATTTCACATATTTGACAACACAGACCATTCCTTAAATATAAGAGTCATATATATTTGTTTAAAACATTAAAATGTTTTTCATAGAAATTTATAATTTTTAGGTACCTTGTTAACTAGCTCATTTTATTGGAACAGCAACCCTAAAATTTAAACAGGAGAAATGTCCTTATTTTATAGGTGAGGAAACTGAGGCAGGAGTAATGAACTGACATTCTTAATGTTATAGCTCTAACATTCAAAGAAGAAAAGGGGAAACTTAATTCTGACATGTTAACCTTATGCTGTCTCCTACTACTCTCTGTGTTCATTACGTAAGTTTGTTTTGACATCAATACTGCCTTACTATAGAAATAAAGGAGGAGATTGTGTGTCCTCATGTCAGTTCACAGTCATAAAATTTGTTCCTTGGAGTATTCTGTATTTGACATACAGAAAGACAGAGTGTATTCACTATTTAAGAAGTGAAATAGATAAAATAAATACATCTAAATGTACTTTATATATATTCTGTGTACTTGCATGCATTTTATGAATGTATCCACATATGGGGCTACTATGGCTTTCCTCATCCTGTCAGAAAAGCAATAATGCTTAGTTAAGTTTGTATTTTATTATTAATTATGCAATTAGTAATATTGGAAAACAATTATTTATTAAGTTAGCATAAATACATGAACAGCACAACTGAATATATTTTCAGAAAAATATAAATACATATCTATCTTCAATTATTCTTGCTTTTAGCTGATAATTGATTATGTAAGTAAGATTTATTAAATTAAGACCAGATTCTGACAGTTAAAACATTAATAAACATATCTTCATATTTTATTTGTAATTAGACTAAAATTTGTAGTTAGCATTCAAGTTTTATAATTTAACTATGCTAATCATCCCCATTTTTACTTGGGAAATCCTGTTTGCTAGAAATTTTTCTTTGTTATTTTTCTAATCTCTGGACATGCAGCCTTATTTAAAAGTCAACAAGTTGCTAAGTTACTGGGCCAGCTTAGTTCTTACTTAAAAAAAACAGTAAGAGAAACCTGAATTCAAGAGGTTTGCTTATATGCTGTTATTAATATCCAAAGAAACCCTGCATCCCAAACAGAGTCATCCTTGAGCAATGCTGTCAGACATAGGTGAATGTTGGCTCCATTTCCTTGTCTTATTATGTTGCCTATATTTTTACTTGACCTTATTATTCAAGTTGAAAAATCACTTTTACCAAGTGCTATAAACTATATTAGGGGAAAAATACTAATTAAAATACTAAAAAAAATACTCATTTACTTCTGGAAACAATCCTACCCCCAGCAGTCAGAATTGTCTAGAAATACACTATTAGAAATGGAGCATTCTTACAGAATTATCTGTGATAATGACAATAATTATGCACCAAAAGGCAATTCCCTTAAATTAATACCAAGGACCTATAACACACAATACTCTTACAGTATATGGCTGAGGAATTATGCAAGTGTGGTTATATTTATGGACATTCAAACAGTGAGAATATTCTAGACTTTTCAAATGGGTTCAATCAAGTCAACCTAAAAGCAGATAACTTTTAGGTTTAGAATGTAGCGATTCTAAATTTCTATTCTATAAATGGGAGAAGGGAAAGTCAGAGAGACCTCATGGTATTTGGGACACTATTGCTGGCCCTGATATATAAGGAAAACATTCAAGGAACCAAGGATGGCCATGACAAGTCATCATTAAAGAAAGGAGGCGCTTCACCTCAGAGCTACAGGGAACAGTATCAGTTCAGAAGCAGGGTCTTTTCTCACATCCAGCTGGGAACTCAACCAGATCAGGCCTTTATTACAACCTTATGAATACAAGAGCAAAGAAACTGGTAAAAGCCAAGTTAAACTCCTAGAGATCAGTGAAATAATAGATGGTTGTAGGTGGCTAAGTTGATGATAATTCATTCCTTTTGGCAGCAATTGAAAAATATATCAATCCAAATTAAAGGCCTATAGATACATTAGTTTCAATTCACAGAGCAGATTTAGATCAGGGGACATCCTGTGAAAATAGTTATTAGCACTACACATCAAATTACTTTTTAAAAAAAATTGTATGTATGCATGTATGTATGTATTTATTTATTTGTACATATTTTATATATGTGTTATTTTTGACTGCTTGTGCTTGTGTACCATGTGAAAGTCTGGTAATTCAGAAGTCAGAAGGGATCAAACCCCTAAAACTGGTCTTATAGACAGTTCTGCCATATGGGTGCCAGGAATCACACTGTGTTCCTTTGGAAGAGTAGCGACAGATCTAAATTGCTGAGCAATCTCTCTAGCCTCATACCATTTTTTTTTAATTTCACTTGATTTTAAACCATATTCCAGAGAAAGTTGAGTTCTAGTAGGCTTATGAACAAACCACGAGGGGATGTATGTTCAGTGTCCTCCACCAGGACTTTATAAATTTGCCCTTTTTTGTCATAAGCAAAGATGCCTTCAG
Organism: Arvicanthis niloticus; assembly: GCF_011762505.2. NCBI lineage: Eukaryota > Metazoa > Chordata > Mammalia > Rodentia > Muridae > Arvicanthis > Arvicanthis niloticus. The sequence goes on along the minus strand of NC_047669.1, from coordinate 29,401,906 downwards.
AGCATTGCTCCATTAGTCATAACCACGAAATTCAATGTCTCGAAAAAATAAACATAATCTGACGACAGTGCAAATGATAACAAAGGCATGAGAAGGGACATTTAAAACCTACTGAAGGGAAAGGTAATTCAATTAAGTATCTGCAGATCATATGTAACTGCAGTGTGCTGTCATCACTATGAAGCTTGTGTAATCATGTATCTAGTGGAGGCTGTCTTCACACCTCCCTTCCTTACATGTGATATTTTACCAGAATTGATATTCAGAAATACTTCCCTCAAGAAAAACACTAGAATATTGGATTAATAGAATAAGACAATTTTGTAAGAGAGGCAGTCGTAGCCAAGGTCTTACAGCATAGAAGGTTTGGAGGCCCTTATCCTCAGAGATTTATGGAAGTTCAGACCTAAAGTTTTTGACATATATCCACCAGCAACAATCTGAAAGTAGAAACTTTTGAAATCAGTTAGGAATCATTCCCCCAGCCAAGAGTAAATGCTCCTGTGGGCTGTCCCTACTTTCCTTTGTAATTGTATCTCAGAAGGGAACAAATGCAAAAGAAGTAGGGTGGAAAGCAAATGCAACTGCTCAGTGTTCTTAGAGAAGCAGGATGCGGGCAGTCGATACTCTCCCCATTGGTCAGAAAGTGTCTAAGGTAAAACTGAGCAGCTGGACTTCACAGATTTTCCCTTATCTTCCACAGGGCCACAGGAAGTAGAGTTCTATTGCCTAGGAGGCTGGGAGAAAGGCTGTGTGAGCAGCAGCACAAACATATCTGTGCCTCTGAATGTCTACTCTGCTTCCTACAGTCTCTGCAAACTTATTAAACTTTGGACAGTTTGTAAACAGATGTCATAATTTTGAGGGGTTGTAAAGCTCATGCGTGGCAAATTAATCCCCATTTTATGCCAGGCCCCATTTAGTATTTCTAAAGGGAGTGGATAATAAATCCCGCCAACTCTCTTTTTAAGGGCTATTCAGATACTAAATAAACCAAGAACATTTTAAAATGCAATCTCACAAAAATCTGCTCTGCTTAACCTTCTCTCCTTCTTTAAAAAATAAGAAAGGCATGATGTTCTTTTTTTTGTTAATTAATTCATTTTAGACAATTCCTTAAATTTTCATTTTAATAAATTTTTGTGTGGGTGCATTAATTACTTTCAAAGATGCTTTACAACTGTTACCTATTAAAAGCCTTTGTTAGTGAGTAAAAAAAAAAAAGAAAAAAAGAAAACCTTCCAGTGCGCCCCCCTCCCGCTCTGAGCAGGTCCTTGCTATCAACTGCTAGAGTATTCTCGCTTTGCACCTAGAGCTATAATTATTTTGCTTTAATTTTACAAAACCTTTTGTTCCATTCCCCTGAGCCCACCTGATCCTTATATTACACTCGCTCTATTAAAACACTCATGCAGAACAAAGCATGGCTGTACTGATTCATAAGTAACTTTTTTTTTCCTCAGTAAAATGCCACTGGCTAGGGTGTGGACCACTGACTTGGGATTCACTCTAGGTTGCCAATTTTCATGTATGAGAGATGTGTTGCTTCAAAGTCTTGTAGTCTCCTCCACCACCCTTCCTTTACTACATTTGCGTTTTGTGATTTTCAAATATATTTTGAGTATATATAATTTTACTCTAGGCTAGGGCTGTAAGTGGTATAATGTTGAGAATGCTACATATATGAAAAGATTATAATCATGTTACGATTTTCTTATTCATCAGGATTTTAAAGTCTTTTTTTGTGCTTCATTTTCTCTCCTTTCTCCACCCCTTTTCCTTGAGCTCTTGCAACACATGTGGGCCTTTGGCAGAAGCAGTCTTGAGTGACTCATCCAGAGAATTGTTTGTTTGCTCTGAGGAGCACTCCGAGGACCCTCTGGGCTGCACAAGGAGCCCTTTGATCCTAGCAATGTGATTTCTTCCAGATGTTTTCCCCATAGCCACCTTTCTGTAGTGTCCCTCCTCATTCTGTATCCTAAGAAGAAATGCTCAAGAGCAACTGTAACAACACACAGGTCTCCTAAATGCAGAGTGACAGAGAACTGACATCTTTGTTAGCCTTTGTGTTCTCCTCGCCTTCAGCAGCAACGAACAAAGGTCAATATCGAGGAAAGCAGAACTGAGTCTCTTTAGAGATCTTCATGATTAAAATGAGAATTATGAGAATCAGGTCCAAGAAACCACGGGAAAGAAATCTGCAGAGCATTGTTCAAGGAGTTAGCTTTATCTAATTTTGAAAGTCTTAAAGTCATGGCATGTGTTTAACTGGTTCAGTTATAAAAACAAGGTGCAAACATCAAAGTCAGTTCCCCCTGCCAACTCTCCCCTTCCCGCTTTAGGCTTCTCCCACCTATCCTTCACCTGACCAAAGGGAAGAGTAAAGGAAGTGAGTCAGGCAGGGGTTAGGGGATGGGTGCACAGGTAAAGACAATGCAGTAGTTTGAACATCCCTATTCCAAAACATAAACCTTGATGCCATCATTTGAACATTTCTATTCCATTATACAAACCTTAAGCCTCTATCTATAAATACCATTTAATATTGTTAAAAATAAGAGACTGAGGATTTTTTTCCATGGAGATGTTTTCTTGAATTTTCTAGATGGGTACTAAATGCAACCACATAAATCCGATGCATTCTTAACAGAAGGAGGTTGCCTACAGACAGAAGCTGGAAAGTCAGTGTGACCAGGAAACCAGATGTTGCCCCAATGGATAATGTGGCCACAACCAAGAAGTATTTTCATTAAGCAAAACCAGAAAAAATTATCTCCTATAGTTTCCAGAAATAATATATCACTGCACTCACCTGGACCCTTGGTGCTGACATTAAACTTTTAGACTTTGGAATTATTGGAGAATAAAGTGCAAATGACCAACCTATCTCATGATGAAGGTAGTAGCTTAATTCTGTAGCCATAGGAAAGGAACACAGGTGCTGTTTCCAGACCACATCAATCAGAATCCCTAAAGTCATCCAAATCTCAGTCTGAACACACTGCAAACATCAGAGTGCCAATACTGGAGCAATCGAGCTACCCCAGGTTGAGAAGTAACATAACAGGGCCACAAGAGCACCAAAGGCATTTAACAAGACAACAAATACTGAGAATGATAAGGATTCGACTTCTTAAAGTTAGTGTGAGTATTCCATGAATTAAGATAACAAGTTCATATTTTCTCTTAAACTGGCCATTTGTATTTAAGGTATCACTAACCATTTCCCCAGAGTCAATTATCAATATAACAAACTTTAGTGGAATGATTTACATGTACTAAATTTTTTAAAACATCTTTAATGTGTATGGGTATTTTGCTAGCATGTATGTATACGTACTATATGTATGCCAGGTATCCATGAAGGCCAAAAGAGGAACTGCCTGACTGGGGTTACAGGCAGTTGTGAGCCACCATGTGAGTGCTAGGAATTGAACCCAGTCCTCTGGAAGAATATTCTAGCATTCTTAGCTGGTGAGCCATCTCTCCAGCCCATACAACTATATTTAATAAAAAAATACTATACTATACTATACTATACTATACTATACTATAAAATTGAAGGTCTTATGCCTAAACTTCTAGTAACTTCCTTTAGCTGATCAAAGAAAATATATTTTTAATGTTTGATAGAACATAACTCATATCTGAAACTCAATTTCCTGTTCATAGGATATAGTACAAATGTTAATACATAGACAGAAGATGTAAAAAAAAAAAACTGTGGTAATCAATATTTGAACCTAAACTTTAACTTGTGTATGTGTGTTTTAGGAACCATTAAATGCTTTCTTTGAGATCTTGTATAAAATTATATAACGAACTGTTATATAAGATAGTATGAGTTCTATGAGTTCAGCATTCATTATTTCATCTGACTTTTCCTCCCTTTCTCTTTCTCATTCTATGAAATCAACAGGTTTTTTGTTTGTGTTTCTTGCTTTTTTATTTGTTTGTTTGTGTGTTTGTTTTTACTTATGGGTGAGAACATGCTCTATTTGTCTGTCTGGGCCTGGCTTATTTTACTTAACATTGTATCCTAAATTCAGCAATGCTTAGATGTGTTAAAACATTAAAACTTGTTAAGAAAATACAGCAGCAGAATGACTGTTGTATAACTATACCACTTAGGATATCACTTTCCCTAGATTATGATTAAAAATCTGTTACAGTCCCAGCAACAAAAAGCTCAAGCAATTACAGGGAGATGACTGAGCAAGAAAAGAAAATGCTTGCTGCCCAATCATACATTCAGATCCCTAGAAGCCAGTAAAGGTGGGCTGTTGAAGGGGCCAAGTTCTAACTCCATTATGCAGGAATAGGAGACAGACTCCCTAGCTATCTGGTTACCCAGACTAGCCAAAATGGTCTGCTCCATGTTCAGTGAAAGATTCTGTTTCAAATAAACAGGATTAAGAGAGATTGAGGACACTTACTATCAACACAGGAGACTTCACACATAGGTAATATAAGTGTGTGCTCATCTGCACATACATGTGTATTCATATACTTATGAACACACAAGAATACACACAAGCACATAGATAGATAGATAGATAGAGACACAGAGAGAGACCCCACATATATAAGCAAAAAAAGAAAAATGGAAAAAAGTGAGAAGGAAGACTCACAAATTGCCATGATTCTTTTGAGGTACAGGGCATTTCAACAACAAACCATTAATTGTTGGAACAACACAACAATGAACCTAGACTACTAGGTCAAATGAAGGAATCATGTTCTAGAAAGTTTAAAAGGCTGTAAATCATTCAACAAGTATGAAAAATGGAGAAAATCAGTAAGAAATGCTGACTGTATTTTGTACAATTTGAAATGCAACAAACAGATAAAATCCAATAGTTGGAGAAAACAGTCTCATGACTGGACATGAAGAAGAGCATTATTTATTTACTACCTTCTTGTTAACAGAGAACACTGTGTCAGACATAATATTTACCATTATATTTAAAAAACAAATAATAAAAGGTTATTTTAATAAAGAATAAACATAATTATTGTACCCACTGGCAGATAACTCAAGACAGTAAGTAGTGTTCTGGCCTTTCTCTCCAGGCATCCTCACTTGAGGAAGCATGAATAATACGAATTTCCGTATGTTTCCTTTTCCATTTCTTGTCACTACCAGATCGATGTAACGCAGTTCAAGTGTCAGGACTTCAGAGGCATTTCAAGTTCCACCTGTGCTATGCAAATCAGTCTATGTAAATTCCATCTTCACACTATGGTTAGTGACTTTATTTACTTTCAACACTATGTGTACATTACTGCTTATAGGATATAATACCTATTTTGGGTATGAAATAGAAATGGAGGTTTTAAGAGTAATATGCAGTAGAAACTTGTTAATACTTCCATTCATCATCATAACCCTATGCTAACTTCCTTGAGGGCAGGAGACATTGTTCTTCCTTTAATTACTTTCTCTTAGCTCTATTATACCCAGGAAGTGTTGAGAGTAACTAGTTGACACAGAAAGCCCAGGATCTGTACTGATTGGTCTAGTTAGATATGCAATTACTAAAATACAGCACTGGATGCTGAAGAGACAAGCATTTAAAAACCTACAAGAAGTTTTAAGATCCTAATACAATAGTTGCTTAGCTCCTTTAGCATAAATCCAGATCCTAAAGTATCTACACTATTCATGGTCAATTTTGGAGAGTTGAGTTCTTGGCAAAATTCCACCCCCTTGGAGTGGAGGTGAATTGAATGGAAATTTAAAAGTGAATTGCAAAAATTTTAGAAGAAAAAGACAATTTGGATTTCCTGTAAATGAATAAGAAGTTATTCTAAACATCTTAGCCATTGTATTTCTAAGACATGAATTAATCAAAGCCTTAGGTGTTCAGTTACTTTGTTAAAGTTTCTAATAAACACTTCTTGATTATGAACTGACATCTTCAAAGTGGATAGATTTATAGAATTCCCCTTTAATATAGATACATTATGTATTTAAAAAACACACAGTTAATTCTTTTTGGTAGCAACTTAGTGAGTTTCAAAATAAAAGTCTGTAAAAAAATTACAAGTGGAATTTAATTACTGGATAAAATGTTCTACATCAATGGCTGTTTTTGATGTGCCTTGCTTACAGATTACTATACAGTTTTTCTTAATAAAATGGGATTCCATCAAATATATAGACAATAAAATTTCCTCCGAGATTTATGATCAGCTAAGCCAATCCCTCATTTAACAAATTAAGAGATAACATGTGAGCATGTAAATAAAGGCTACTTTAAGATTTTCATTGAGATAAAATGTCTATGCATGAAGAATAAAGGAGAAAAACAGAATTAACAAAAAGAATATTGGGGAGGGAGAGAGGAACAGACAATAGCTCTGAGCAGAAACACATCCTCTGATCTGCATCCTAGTTCTTCCTGGACAACTTAGTAACAACTATTTCAAAATATTCTTAACAGCCTAAACATACAGGTAGCTTAGACAGGTATGTATCATCTTAAACAAACATTTACTCCCTGTATTTATAATATGATAATTGTCCATTTGTTTATATTAAATATGAACTGTTATTTCCTGAACATGTGAAAATTGAAATGTGTGTAAAGGGAAATGAAATGATGACTATTTAATCATTTGAATCTGCTTTAAAATGAAGTTTATCCATTTTTAAAAAATGTATAAATGCAAAAAGGAAAAGGGCGCATGGGACAGCGGTTTTCTAAGGGGGGGATGGGGAAAGGGGATGGCATCTAAAGTGTAAATAAAATATCTAATAAAAAAAGGAAAAAAATAAAATGAAGTTTATCTCTAAAAACAGAGATAACATATAGGAGAAACATGATTTGGAGAAATCATCTAAACATAATTTGTAGTTTAGAGACTTGGTAAAAGGACTATGTATATTGTTTAAAAGCTCTCAAATCAGACTTTCAGGGACTAAATTTTGACTTTGTCACACATTTTAATCTTGGGTATTTTCCCCCCTTTTAGGACTGGAAAGTTGGCTCTGTGGTTAACACTGCATACTGCTCTTGTCGAGGATTTGAGTTTGGTTCCCTGCACCTACAACTGTTTGTAATTCCAGCTTCAGGGGCATTTTACGCTTCTGATCAACTCAGGCAACCGCATGCAGATACCAACATACAGACGCATAAAGACATACACATAAAAAAATACATCTTTCAAAGATTTCAGTCTCTGTCCCTTAGTCTACCCACCAAAAGAGTTAATATGAAGACATTCGATGCAATTTTATACATAACTCTCTTAGAGCAGGGCCTGGTATGTAGAAATCAATAAAGGTTAGCTGTCAGTACTAATATAGACAAGTCTGTTAACTATTTCAGAAGTAAAATTTTATAATTTAAAGACTCGAAAAATTGTCTTCCAATGTACTATCAAATTAATTTATATTAATATTCTGTCATAGTATAAATAAAAAAGGATATGAGAAATAGGTCTGGTTTGGCTTGCTTATAGATTTGAGTCTGAGATGTCATCACTTTAAACTGTAGATGATAGTGCATGACTCTAATTCAAGCTCCAGGACTGGGCCACCTAGTTAACAGCCTAAGTTCAAGGGCAGCATGGGCTATATATAGCAAGACACTGTCATTGTCTCAGAAGAGGCTTTTGTCCTGCTATCCAGAGACCTACCTGGGAACAAAATCATCCCATTAGTTATTATTCAATAAATTGTTCAGAAGAATGCACTGTATGAATACCTGAACTAGTTAATTAATAACAGTGGCTACATTGGAAATGCTAGTCAGAACTCCTCAAAAGAACAGTAGCTAAGAGTCTCACAGGCATGCCTATTCAGTTGCAAGCAGAGTTGAAGTTGAACTTACTGCGTATGGTAGTATTAGGAACTGATTTCTCATTTTGAGCTTGAGGTAAGTACTCTTCTAGATAGATAGATAGATAGATAGATAGATAGATAGATAGATAGAGACAGAAAGATAGATGCATGAATGAATATACATATATATGTATATATATATAATTTGAAACATGTACAAGTTATTATTTTCTTTCAATGATTTTCTGTTTTAATGCACCAATATTTATCTTGAATGGTATTTTGCAAAGCACAGGGACAAAGTGCAATGTGGGACAGATATAACTAAATAAGCCACTGAAAACTCTGAAAGCAAATCTAGTCCAAAGAGTCCTCAATAATGTGGTGTGGGAGATCATTAGAGAAGAAGCAATTACTCATAGCTGGGGGAATGAAGGTAATTTTAGTAGAAGGCAATATCTGAACAAGGTCTTGATGCAAATACTTTATCTCTGTGAAAACAGCATTATACCCTTAATGTGAAAATTGGCTGATATGCAGAGATAAGTGGAAAGATCTGTGGATGGGTGACATACACATCAAAGGCATGCCCTCTCCTAATATATTTGAAAGGCCTACTATTAGTTGATGCATATGGCCCTGTAATAACAGTCCAATAAATAAAATAATAATTCCTCTTAGAAATTCATTTATTTGTGAATATCTATTTATGCATTCATTCTTTCAAAATCATGTGAGACCTTTTTAGTATGAGATTATGAACTGCTGAGTACACTGGATACCATGGTGATCAAGACAGAATAGAATCTCTGCCCAAGAAAGTATACAATTTAATTAGTAATTCCATTGTGATAAAAAATTATGTTAAGGACTAGATGTTATAAGAACAAATAATTGTAACCTATTTATTCTTAAAACTCTCACAAAAGAATAGCAGAACTATACTTACATAGAAATAAAGTGCTAGTGGCATATGCTGACCTTAAATTTCTTCTGATCCATTCTTGTTTATTTAGAGAGTAGTCGGCTGCATAGGGGTCTCACTCATCCTATCTGCTATTAAATTTTGCCTTTTAAACTACATATTTAATTCTGGATATATCAAAAAACAAATACATGTTGTTAATTTCTTTTAAAGTAAACATCACCACATCTTTTTCTGTCCCAGTATTTCTTTTTATGTTAAGATAGATTTCTATTAAAAATGACAGTAAGCTAGGGAAGATGATGTGTTAAACAGGTTTTATAAAAACAGGAGTGTTTTCTTTAGTGAGATTAAATCTACAGGTCTAAGAAGAGCAAAGTCTTGTTTGGACCAGTAAATTGAGCAAACACAGGAGAGGAGTCACACAGCAAGCAATTACAGGTAACACCAATTCTTGCCATTTTAATAAGTCAAGGTTAGAGATGGTCCTTCAGTTGTGACACTTTTGAAAATTCAAGTTCTATCCTATGGCCTTTCACAGTCATTTTCCTAGAAATTGTCAGCCACACAGTTGATCTTTTTGGGAAACTAGACTTCTATATTTTATTACAACAGAAAATAGGTTTTCCTTTATTCTAACTCTTAGGGAGAAATAAAATGGTATGAGCCCTTTTCCAAAAATAAAAAATGAGTTGCCAAAAGACTCTCAAGACCCTGTGCCAAGGGATCCAGTTTTCAGGGCATTGCCTCACTGGGTTCCATGTAGTTCAGCATGACAGTTTTGTAGCTTCACAAGAAGATATCAATAATCTTGGAAAATGTGCTTTGTGTGATTAACAATGAAAAACTAAATGGAAGCACAAAATTTCATTATTTCAGGAAATACCATAAAATTAGCATCTTAATCATTAAAAAGCAATGATTATGTAGCTTTATATATGTCAGATGACCCTCAGGATAGAAGGATTCGAGACCCACAGGGTTTCACTCTAACCTGCCAGAATCAAGACTGGTTAGTCTGGAGGCTATCTTGTAAGTCCTCTGTTTTTAAATTTCCCATCAATATTAGGAATCATAAATGTAATTTAAAAGTATAAAATGTCTTTCCATTACTTTGTAGAGAAGTTAAAAGTTGATGAACAAACCATACTACAAAAATAAGAATAAAAATAAATGCCAATTTTCTCTCATGTGATGAAATATGGCGGGTTCTACCCACTCATGAAAATCACGAAGAGTATTGGCCACTTTAAGACAGCCCATCGGTTAAAAACACTGATACTAAGTATGACAACAGGTAATAATTACTGCAACAATAATCTTGTGTAATGTAAGGCACAGTGAAAACCATTTCATATATTACCTCCTCACTTCTCACAACAGTATATTATAGTTTAAGAAGCTAAGTAAAAGAGAAGCTAACTCACATGCAAGGCAAACAGAACAAGAATAGGTGGAATGCATGTGCACTTCTGATCAGGTAATCAATGGGATCTATATCTCCAACGCTTCATTTAGCTTCCCCAGGCTTTAAACTCCTATCTATCAGGGACTGGTAAATATTTTTTATCAAAGAAAACACAATAAATATTCTACAATTTGTGTACAGAAAGAAAAATTAGAGGTGCTACAGTCTGCAAAATGTACATAACCAGAATGAAAACACATTACATGATTTGTTTTATTAAGAAAACTTGAAATACAATAGAAAGTACATTTTGGCAATAGGGGGTTACTGATAAGGAGCATGGAAAAGATAACACTTTGATAAGTCAAAGGCAGCCTCTGTTATCATGTAGGCTGCAAATATTCAATGGGAAGTCATTCTCTGTCCACAAGATTAACAACTGAGTTTCTAATCTTAGGATCTAGAAATCGAAGCTGGAGTACTGAGTGACTTCTGAGAACTCACACATCCTAGGGAGTTGATGGAATTGTCTTATTTTGCCAGCATTGTAATCTTGACTGGCCATTGTTCGGTTAGATAGGAACTAAAGACCATCACATACCCTATGATCCATATATTCTATAATAACTGCAGCAGTAAATATTTATATTTTGTAAATTATTACTTTCTTAGAATGTTTTAGATTGTATTGCAGTTCTACAGGCCCCTAAACTATCATTAGAAGAAAATTTTTATGCTGAAAAGGCATAAAAATGTCTTGGTATGTCCAATGGAGAGAGAGAATCAGAAAGGCAGAGAAAAAAGGCAAAAGTTTACCAAAGAGTGTTCCCATAGAGGAGTTTTTTTTTAAATTTAATTTTATAGTCTATCCTAATATTTCATACTTTAAACTAATAGCAACATAAAATTGAGGTGAATTTGTGAAATTCTCTTTTTATATTACATTATTATTGTTGTTGTTCTTATTATTACTAAAAACCCCTATGGCTAGTTATGGGAGTTTGTCAAATACCTTGTGGAATCACTAATAATTTCCTCCAAGAGGGGAAATCAAGTAGCTTACTGCAGATGCAGTCTTTCTTTTCTAATATTGAAGAAGCAGTTTTCTTACTCTTACTTAGAACAAAAATGTTAAATTATCTACTTTATCAGTTATAATACTCAACCTCTTACACTCTTATATAATTCCATTATATTTAACACCAAACATCATATTTCTCATTTAGGTAAAGTACAATTGAACACACCCATAATTAAAAGCAGCAGACAATCCACTAAGAAGTCTGATGTGTTCATAGAAATTATGGGTGAAATAAGGGACCTATTCAGGTCCAAGTTAAAGAGCTGAGAAATAGCATTATAGATTACTTGATTGTGCTAAATAAGACTTGTCCCAGAAAAGTTGTTATGTCTCTAAAAACCGTGCCCTTAGAATAAAATATATTCTAAGTTGTATTTTATATTGTCTCAAAAAGTTATACTTCAGTTTTCAAGTTAAGAGCAAATCAGAAAATCAACTCATACTAGTATGTATGAAGTATGTATGTATGCAGCATGTATGTATGAATCATGAATGTATGAAGCATGAATGTATGAAGCATGTATGTATGAAGTATGTATGCATGAAGTATATATGTATGAAGTATGTATGTATGTATGAAGTATGTATGTAAGAAGTATATATGTATGAAAAACTGATTCCCTTTAGTTCTTCCAAAAAAACCTTTCAAATGCTGTCATGATCTCTTATAGTATTAATATTTTTAATTCAAAATTATTAAGAGATTGTTCATAATTGCTAGGAAATTTTAATCAAAACCACAATTCATATATAAAAAATGAATGGCTATTCTGAAAATACAGATAAATTCTGGGAAGTTCATGAGAAAAGGGAACTTTTATATACTCTTGGTAGGAACAGAAATGGATACAGCCATCAGAGAAGAAATAATGGAGGTTTCTTGAAAGATTAAAAGTGGAGTTTCTATGGTATTCACAATTCAGAAGATACATTTAGAATATGCATACAGCCAATGACCCAAGAATATATTATTATGCCAAAGAGATAGATCCAATATTTAAAGTATCTAAGATAAAACAATTAGTAGTCATAGACAAACATAAAATTGTGTCTCAAAACACATATATAAAATTCAAGGAGATAGCATTTAGATTAATGAATGCAGAAATTCTCCAAAAACCAGAATATACTTGCTATAGTTTGGAACTGGCCAAAATGTATAAACTTACTCTTACAAGATGATTAAAATATGGAGACCTATTGAATATACACATATACAACACAGGGAAGTAACTATATGGTGTGGTAGATGTGTCAATTTGCTTGATTTTGGTATATTTAACAATATATTTATATGTAAAAACATTACAATGTACACCTTTATATGGTGATTTATTTTGTCATTTAAATCTCAATAGACAAAAAACAATACTGAAAACACTTCCCAAACACAAGGTTTATTTAAAAGAAATAAAGAAAGGAAGGTAGGGAGGGAGGGAGGGAGGGAGGAAGAGAGAGAGAGAGAGAGAGAGAGAGAGAGAGAGAGAGAGAGAGAGAGAGAGAGAGAGAGAGAAAGGTAGAAACCTACAATCCCACAACCTAAACAGCCTTCCTGCCCCACAATCTTCCTGTCACCCCATCTGTAACAACCTCCCATGTGCTCTTCCACACTGTGTACACTACTGTCCTTCATGTCATCAATCTACAATGAGACCATCGTATGCAACAAACAAACAAAGTAGCAACAAAACAAAAAACCACTAGTTTTCATATGAAAATATGTATGTGAAAATTTGTAGCGGTTCTATTCATAACTGCTCCAAATGGAAAACTGCAACTGCCTTTCTTGAATGCTTGGATAAATATTTTGAGGTCTATCCTAACAGGGAAATTCTACTCAGCAATCTAAAGGACAGAAACTGCTGACACGTTTGACAATATGCTGAGTAAAGTAAGCCTTTTCATGCTAGATTTCACTTGCATAGTAATTCCCATAATGACAAACCCACAGTGATAAGAACAGACTTGTAGGTCTCTGGGGTCAGTGCTGGGAACAAATATGGAGATGAGCTTGGAGCTCTTTAGAGTAAATGAACTGTTTTGTATCCTGATAGTCATGGTGCTTACTGTGTGAATAAACACATGCAGAATTTCAAAGAACACTATATTAAGTGATTACTAAGTGATTTCTGAAGTGAATATGAATATTAAACATCTTCAGGAAACAAAAGGATGATCAGCTGATACCAAACTGAATTTCTGAAGAAATATGCGCATCAGTGTGATCATGGGTCTCCCCAGCAACAAGATAAACTGGTAAGATGGCAAAAAGAAGTCAGCACTCTGAAAGATCATTTTCTTTTATGTAGATGTATACTAAATTTGAATTAACTGAACTTTTAATAAAAATTTGTTGCCTTCAAGGGCCTATTGTACAGCTAGACTCTACCGTACCTCATCAATTCAATCAGAATATCTGGGAGTGTCGACCAGATTTACTTTATCCATATTGTAAGCATCTATCCGAATTTTACTCATGCTTAAAGTTGAAAAATATTTCAGAATTTTCATGGGGCCCCCTCCTCTATCCATCTGTTCATGGGCATCTAGGTTGTTTCATCATTTGCTATAAGCCTTTTGATACAATGTAGACTTAAACACTGTTGGAAAACACCAACACTATGGATCATAAATAAATAAAAGCTACAAAGATGATTGCTATGGCTGCTTTATGTATGTGCTGAATTGTATATTTTCACTTTAGAGTATGTAGATTATTTCATATCTCATTAAAATATCTTCAGAAATAAGGAACTTATCCAAATACCTTTTTCGATATGTTTCTAGATAGAGTCTGTTTTACCAAGATATATGTACAGAAAAGACTCATACAACAAAAACATGACGTATACTCTTCCCTGAATAAGTCTTCTCAACTGAAAGAACACTGCAGAGAACTACAGCATTAGGCAAGCTGGCAAGTTCAGATACTTCCCCTGAATTCTTAGGTAACAAATTGTCACATAGCCTAGACCGCTAATGGGTTACTTCTGAGCCACCTGCATCTCTACTGAAAGAGATGATAACTAGCTGTCTAGAACCAAGAAGATCCACTTACAGTTGGATGCCTGTAGAACTAGATGTGGGAAATGTAAGGAAACTGTTCTCCACACAGGCATAACCAAGTAAGCCACCTTTCCCCACCCTCTGTCCTTTTCTTATCTGGAAAAAGTGATGCTTTTCTCTCTTCCCCATTCCTCCATCCTTCTGTTTCCTTCTCCCACTCCCTTTCTCCTTTCTATTCCCCTTAAAAAAAACCAAACATAACACTTGCCATATCATGGAAATGAAGCCTGTATTTTTATAATTAGTTGTGGTCATTATGCTATAACTTTTGTGTTTTAAATTTATCTATCTCTATCTATCTATCTATCTATCTATCTATCTATCTATCTATCTATCTATATTCTCTACTCATACAGGTAGGTTATTACTGAAAGGAAGTAGAATGACTGTTCTGAAACATAGTCCTTCAAATTATATAGTTTCTTCTTGCCTCATTCTGATTTGGATAATCTGATATTTCCCCTCAAGTTTTGTTTATAGGAAATCTTTGATGGCTTTCATAGCAGTGGTATAGAATATATGTTCATCTAAAATTTTTTTTTAGTAATAGATGTCCACTGTAACTAGTTAAACAATAAAGTATTAAAGTAAAGCTTATAATAATTTTCTCCAAGTCCTGTTTGTTGTGAACTGTGAGACATGTCCTAAGCAAAGAGCATGAAGGGAGGTGTCTGTATCCTTTATTCATGGGCACATACATGCATAAAAAACATTTACTTAAAGTAATCACTACCAAAATATTTGTTCTCATTTCATAATCTATGTTCATTCTTGAAGTTCAGCAGCTCTATACATCATTTACTGTTCTAAAGTCTATGTAGTCTTTAATAATAGTCAATGTGTAGTTAAATTAATGCAATTATTACTTACTAAACTTACTTTGGAGAATGGAATTTTGACACAGAATGTCTAACACTTACTGAAGATAAACTGGTGTCCTGTCAGTGACTAAGAAAGAAACTTAGTACATGAGCTTCACTCCTTCCCCTCAAGTAAATCAGCACCTAATAAGAGTCTACACAGTTGTGTGGTTGTTTTTAGTTTGATGGAAACTGTTCAGAGTACTTATCAACCTTTAAAAACTAATGTTTAAGTGAAGTAATATCTCATTGCAACTCAGTAATGGTTTCCAATGTGTGAACAACTTTGCAAAAACAGTGCTTCCTTACATGGAAGCCTAAAAACAAAGGGATTTCAAACCACTAAATGTGCAGACAAAGAACTTACTCCTGAGACTTCTAAATGATTTTTCCTTCTACCTGAATCTATGATATCTATGAACCAACCTCATTCTGCAGAACTCTAAATAATTAAATAACTCATTTGAATTCTTTCCATCTGTGTAAGATGACCGAAGTGACGTCTGCAGACAACGAAAATGCTCTTAAGACAACACTATTGGCAAGACTAAGTCAAATCTCCAGACACTCCATTTCCACACAATTGAAATTGCTGCCTTCTAAGTAGTAACTGTTATGCTGATATAAACAGTGCCATATTGTCACTGCCCCATATAGTTTTCTAGTATCAGTTGTTACTCATAACTTAGATGAGTGTAAGTTAAGTCACTAAGATGCCAGCCAGGGTCTACTTAGTCCCTGAACTTTCTAGATGCTGTTCTTACTAGTCCTAATTAAGAAAAACAAAAATCCACAAAACTGATAGCAACAATAATGTTATCCAAGCATTGGTTACTGATGAGAAAAATAATTTCCTACAGTATTTACGTTATTTAAGGAAAGAACAATTTTAAAAAAAGCATAGATACACTTACACTTTTTTTTTTTATGGTTAAGTAAGTACACTTGACACAAAGTAAAGACCTGTTAAACACCAGGATCTTGTGATGCTAGGAATTGATAGCAGCTAATTTATTTTCTTGAATGCCTTTGGAGCAATGATGGAAGAGAGTTTATAGCTCCAAGAATCTGCACGGTGTCTTTTATATATATATATATATATATATATATATATATATATATATATATATCTATATCTATCTATATCTATCTATCTATCTATCTATATATAACTGTATGGTGTCTGCTTGTGACTCTCTGTGTGTGAATGTATATGCATGTGTCGCTCTGGAAATCTTGCTTTTAAAATGTTTTTATTTACTTCCCTCCTCTCTCCAGCCTCTCCCTTTCTCCTCTATTTTTCTGGCAGGGTTCTACCATGTATCATGGTCTGACATCAAATTTAC
Organism: Arvicanthis niloticus; assembly: GCF_011762505.2. Classification (NCBI taxonomy): domain Eukaryota; kingdom Metazoa; phylum Chordata; class Mammalia; order Rodentia; family Muridae; genus Arvicanthis; species Arvicanthis niloticus. Next base: position 29,385,431 of record NC_047669.1, on the reverse strand, counting down.
TGTTGTACTCTAATTCCTGAGTTCTCCAATTCACTTCTCAGGAAATGCTAGAAAACAAGATTATGTTTTAATTATCTTTCAGTGTTTATTGTTTTAAAATTTTATAATGTTCAACCTTACGGCACACGCACGCACACACACACACACACACACACACACACACACACACACACACTAAACCAAAACCTGAGAAAATCCTAAACTAAATTTTATTTTTAAAAGATTTGAATTATTTCTTTTTTATTGGTTTAATCATTCTATTTCTCATTGACTTCCCAAAGGCATGTTTACATAGGATCCAAGTTAATGGCAGTATCTTTTGTGATATGACTGGGGTATTGAGTACAGACACATCATGAGGTAAGAAAATGTAGAGGCGAAACAAACAGTCAGTCCTCCCAGCTCCCCATAATCAACGAAGGACACATAAAGCCATAATGTTTCTTTGCAAACATAATAATATAATTCAGTTTTAAAGGCGATCTCTCAACATTCCTTTGTCTTAGAAAGTATAGGAAAGAATGTGTTACAATTGTTATTTATATGATGCGTAGTCATACCATGTAGAACATAGAAGATTGAATAGCATCCAGAATAGTCCTAGAAATGGATGGGATGATGAGCTAGTCAGGCAGCATGGTGCACACTTGAAATCCTAGCATTCGGAACATTGAGGCCGGGGCTTCAGGAGTTCAAGGTCAGTTTTGTCTACACACAGAATTAAAGGAAATCCTGTGACTACATGAGATCCTATCTTAAAAACAGAAAGACAAACAAACAAACAGCCTCTGTGTGAATACTAACTTAAGCTTTTACATGGGTTTCTGAAGCTAATTTATCTTGGCAAGATACTGTAATGTATCAGAATTTAACATGGTAGTTTTATATAGAAAGGATATGCTTTGTAACTGCAACATTACTTTCTTAGCATTTTTTATAGTTTTTAGATGTTTTGACCATTAAAAAAATAACACATTATGTGATCACATGAGCTGAGATGATACTAACGTACAACAGGTAAAAGTACCAAGTAAGAGAGACCCACAGAGTTTAGATTTGTTAGGCCTGATAATGATACAAACACACATATCAGTGTTACATTCTTGTAAGTACTTAACTCTCTGGGGCTTGTTTTCTTCATTAGAGCATGGAAACGCTTTATTTTTTGGTAAGTAGCTGCAATGATGTGGGTAGCAATGACAACTTTTTAAAGGTATCTGGCACATTAAGTAAACAAACTGAGGTGAATTCACCTATGTTGTTCCTATTTCTATCAACTCAGGCTTCTGCATAAAGTTGAAAGGACAATGGTAGGGATTGTGATCATCTATTAGGTGGTTTGTATATGGTAATGTGTCTGAGAATTAGGGCTCATAGGTCCAGTTTTCCCACTTGGGCTATTAAGTATTTAATTTGATGGCTGAAAGTCAAGTTTCTAACAGTGTAACTTGGATACAAATCCTAGGTCTGAATTTGTTCATCTCCAAAATAAGAAGACGAGAAAAAAAAAAACTTTTAAGGTTTTTTTTGCTGCTGTAGTGTTTTCCCATGGTGATGTCTTCTGTCTGAATTATGACAGATAATTTTCATTTCTTTATATCATAACCTACTTTTCTATGGCTTAATATTAACATTTCTTCTATTATTTTAATTGAAAAGGAAAATTTACAATATTATGAAAACAAACCAGTACCTCTGTTCTGGTTTAGTGACTTCCTAGGATACTAATATAACATGTTTTAAGACTATCTGATTTGTTCTTCAATCTAGAAATTTAGTATTGCTGTAGAAACTAACAATTTTCAAGGCTTTCCTTGCTTCTAGACCTATGGTAATTGCATGAGATAAAATATACCACACTTAGAGATAAGGTTAAGGTTTAACAGGAAAAAATACAGTCTAGGAGTAAAAGATATTGTTGACATATATTCTTTACTTATGTAAAGAACACTGTAAAATATTTTAAAAGTGGATTAAACAGCAACAGGATTTAATAATTATTAACTACAAAGGAAATGAGCTTGGCCTTATCTCTGAAGGCTGTCAGCATTCTCTCTGTTTATACATATGGGAAATGCGCCCTACCTTAGACCTACATTTCGGGAGGTCCGGGCTCTCCTCAAACTCAGAACTAATGCTTTAATGATGATTACAATTAGATTTACCTCACCAACCATCCTCTTGCATACACAGTTCTTTTCATAGAGACAATCTGTAATTTTGTAATTTTCTGTGTACTAAGTTAGTTTCTTATACCTTAAGAGGTCTTAAATTCAGCTCTGAATTCAGAGCTCATTTCTATATTCTTAACGTCAAGTAGATTTGAAGCAAGAATTAATGATTTCGTTTTATAGATTTACAAAACAGATTTAAAACCCCTTAATTATATGCCATAGGTGTTAATCAACATGTTTTGTTCACAGGACGGACACAATAACTATTAATATGTGGAGAAGAGAGAAAAGTCTGAGGAGTGCACTTTTTTGATACCACATTTGATCAGTTCTATTCTGACATTCCCACGACATGATTCTCCTTCTCTGTGTGCTACAGCTTCCATGGATATTTACAAAAGCACAACTGGTTCATTTTGTCAGGGGCACAGAGACCGAGGGTTTTAACTCTTTGCATATAGTGATTTCATCTTCTTTAAGGTAGGAAGGGAAGGCGTGTATGTGATAAAACAGAACTGAGAAATAAACTTTGATAGGTCTAGGATTGGACTCTGGGTAAAATAATACAAAAGTTCTGACACTTCCCTCTTTGCATTGTGAAATTACAGGATTAATAAAGGCAGTATGAAATAAATTAGCATGTTAACTAATTCATTTCAGATTATTTAATTTTATTTCAGGCTCTATACCCCAAAACTGTTCTCTATAGAAATGAACCCTGGCTTCAACAACATTTTAATACCATTCACACTATTAGTAAGTCTAAATTCCATGTTCAGATTCCTGGCTTTATCCTCAAGACTAGGAGGTGCATAACTATGGAAATTTCTAGTGGACCATCTTTGCCAACCACAATAATGAATATTAAGTGAACCAATAAATTTGTCTATAAAGACCAAGGGTCACAACCAACAATATAGAATCAAAATGCGTAGAGATAATGAAGTTTTGATAATATTTTCAGATTTCTGTTTTATTCAATAATTTTAGACTACTTGGTATATGTAAGTCTCAAAAATTTTTACAATGAGATTTGTCCCTTAGAAAGTATTGCTTACACTGCTTTTAGACAAAATCAGTAAGCTTCCACATCCAGGTATTTGTCTTCAGAGCTGTCTACATGCTTGGGCATGATCTGCCTTTGGAGTCATGGTTTGCAAAGCCTGAATGCACTATCTATGCCTCAGCTTACTGATTTCAAATTGAGATGACCTGACTTCCTTTTTTAAAAACATTTTTTTGCTGCTGTTATGTTTCATGATAGTCTGAGTTCTAAAGAGTATTCTGAAAAAAAAAAAAGAGTATTGTGATCTAATGGTGTTGAGAACTGGTACTGATACCTGATTCAATGAAAAGACTATCTGCTCACAGCAATTTTCCAAGACTCTGTCTTCCTGAACCAGGAAGTGCTACTTGCTTTACTTCTTCAAACACAGTCTACTATAGAGCCAACAGGAGAGATGGACATGGCCAGCTACTCTCCATCTGGGTGTTTGCCTTTGAAGCTAATTCTAGTACATGAAAAATACTGCAGAACTTACATAAAAAATACCTGAAGACTATGTCACAGACCAAATGGATACTTATGAATAAGTGCTTGTCTTTTAGGTCAGGAACACAAGTATAATTTAGCAAGAAGAAAAGAACAGGAGGCTGGCACCGGGTTTGCTATGAACAGAAGCATGGTCTATAGCAAATTGTTTTCTTCATTATTCTTTTTCTAAGTGTCAAAACTTTTACCAGATACCTCTTTACATAATGTAACCTCAGATTTCTGACTTTTTGAAACATTTTAATTATACTGAAAACATAGCTTTTTGTGTGTGTATTTATCCATTACAGTGATAAGTATTGGGGATTGAAAAATGAATGAGCCCTTACTTTTTGAAACCTTACTGTCTATAGACTTGAACTGTTGTAATTACAACAAAATTAACAACCACTGCTTATTTATTCAATCTGGATTGGCAACAAAACCAAGTTGCCAAGGTGCCCTTGGTTCCATTTCTCTCAAAAACTAAGCAAAACAAACAAATAAAAAAGAACTTAGGAAGACTCAGACAAAAGATGCAGACATGTAAACCCCTAGGTCGGACTCACTAATCAAAGGCTGCAGCAAAGGAAGCAAAGTGAAAATGAAGGGAAAGGTCTGGCCTCTGTGAGGACCTGTATGGTAGAAACCGGGACACAGTAAGGACGCCACTCTGCACTCCCAGAGAAGAGAAGGTACTTAAGACTGACAGAAAACATCAGACTGCCAAACTTAGGAGGCACCAGAAACCTGATTTTTATTACAAAACTTGTTTATTTTTATCCAAAATATGAAAAAGCTCTTTCCGTACAGTATTTCTCAACGTGACTGCAGCACTAAAATGATTTTCTTCCCCTCTCCCACCAACTGTAAGCTTCTGTTTCCCACCCTGGGCATCTGAAGCTTTTATTTGCTCCAGTTCTATTCACTGCCTGTTATTCAGACATTGAAATCCCAAATGTTAATTGTTCTTCCAAGTACATTGACAAAACAGCAGCTAAATAAGGGTAGAGCAGACTGTGGTAGACTCTGACATGCATTTATGGAACAATGGGGCTCTGAGAGACAGCCTTGTAGCTCACGAGAAGACATAAGATGTGCTATTTTGACTGTTTCATAGCAGAATGGGGAACACACGCACAAGGGAATTATGCATTTTTACTTAGGTTTGCCCCAAATCTTCAGGCTATAGAATCTTGTGATGTCATCAGGAACTTTCCATTTCCATTGACACAAAGGCTAAAAATTTCTAGTGACATCACCAAAGAAAGCGAAATTTACTTTGATTCAAAAGAATTCATTTACTTCTTAAGAGGCTGGATAAAAATGCACAAATCTTTCCACACAGGATTTATGTCACCATGTTAGTGCTCAGTGGGCGACACCCTCCCTAATGAAATTCAAACCTGCCAAAGAAAGGTTTCATAATTTTGAGGAAATAAAAGAGACTCTGAAATATAGAGCTCAATAACTTTGTATTTTAAAGGAAATCATTTAAGGATATATTTCTTCAGGGACATTCAGATGTTCCCTCATGACTGGTTACTATGATAGCAGTGGTTTTGTCTCTTTGTGGGTTGGTCACAGAAACACAGAGGAAGGGAAAGGAAGCTCCCACTTACAGGAACACAGTGCAGCCCAATCTTTTGTTTTTAAGGTGCAGTGATTTCAGTCTCGAAATGTAACTTCAGGCAGTCTGAAAAGAAACAGGTTAAAATCTCTTTCAGTTATAATTGGTATTTCAGATTTAATTAAAAATTAAACTTTCATAATGTTTCCCCATCCAAAGCAATGCATTACCAGTCAAGCGGAGCTTTTTTATCCCTGTTAAGGGGAAAAAAGAAAGAAAGAGCGAGCGAGCAAGAGAGAGAAAAAAAACCTTTCCCCAGAGTAGTTTCTAAATGAAAATAAAAGGATCTAAAGATGGAACAAAGGTAATTCTGAAAAAAAGAAAGAAAGAAAAAAAGACACCTAAAAACAAAATCTTCTACCGTGTTAAGGTTTGCATTGTGGTATGGCTAGGCACTTCCTACAGTGAATTGTTACAATATAAGTAATTTAGAGAAAAAACATCATAAAGAAGTATTTCACAACCCAAAGAGTATGAAAACCATTAAGATCATCAGACAACATGAGGATATCTATGGATCTGAATATATATGATAAGAAAAATTATGACTATGAGAAATTAGATAACTGTTTCTGTGCTTTCAAATGATTTACCTGTGGGGGCAAGACTACAAATTAGAGGTAAACAAATACAGTTAGCAACACAAAGTGCAAAATGGCTACTCCACTGCATTATGGGCTGCCTGTGCCCTGCTTCACATCATACTGTACTTTGTGTACCATCCTGTCACCAGTGCAACACACGAAGAGCATAAGGATTTGATTGAGACATCCTGGTTTAATTGTCTACTTTTAAAAAAGACTTTAATCTTCAAATTAAGAGTCCAGACATTCAGATCTCCAATTGTATCCCACAACTTTGGGCATAAAACACCCTACTGTTTCTTTTTCAATCTTTTCTTCAAACACCATCCTCTACAAGTATTAGTAATAAAAGAATTGCATATTTACTACATTAAATCATTCTTATTTTAGCTTCAAATAACTAACTAATAATAACATTAGTGTTTAGAAAAGGATATTTTTAAATGTAAAGTGGAGCTATCATAATTACCTTCCTTATTTTACTGTACAACAGTATTTTTAATATAGATTTGTTGCCATGATTGTTGTAGGTTTATGTCTGACCCTCACATAATGCAAAGTAATATTTTAATATTTCCACATATGAGATCATAATCATAAATCACCCCTGAAATTGCAACTATTATTAGAAAATGCACCTGGTTCTCACTTGCAAATCCTGTTTTTCCTTTGAAATATATGGAAGAATAATTTGAGCAATGTGTCTATTTGATGTACATACATTTTAAATGCAAACTTGCTCATAATTCATACTAAATCTACCCATGAATGGGATTAGATCTTAGAAAAAAAATTAATGACTGACTTACTAAACTTTCCCTCTGCTTCCCAAATGCCTGAATTAGACTAAAAATGCACCACCGTAAAGACAGAAATTATGGAGGCGTCACCAGGGACAACTGAATGAGAGGAGGGGAGAGCACATATATCCTTATAAGGCAACTAAACATTCATAAAAGACACTGACAAAAATAACTGTGCTCAAAAATTATATGGAATAACAATAACCCCTGATAAATGATTCAGAAACACAAAAAGTGTCCATTTCTAGATCAATCTGAATCACACCTGGTATTGTTCTCACCAGCAAAATGTGGTCAGTGAAACAGACTCACTGTCTGGCTTGGAGCAGAAAAGGTGAACGAAATCAGACCGAATAGACACATAAACTATTTAACTGACAAGTAGCACTTCAGTCAGATTTCCCTTTCCTCAACCCAGCAGATGTGGTGTGGAGTAAAGGAAACCATTCAAAAATCATAGTCTGTTGTGAGTAGTCAGCATGAAGTCATACACACCCTCCTCCCTGTCCTCTGCTCCTCCATTTCTGCCTGCTTCTCCCTCTGTCCCTTTCTTCTCCCTCTCTCTGGTGAGGGTAATGAAGCTCAAAAATAACATCTTGTATCCTGTTGAGGGAAACTTGGTCACAACTATCCTTCCAGATGACAAACTCATTCTTAAATGTCTGTTTCTCCATCCAAAGAAAGCAGAGCAATGAGCAAACAGACACAGCCTCACTTACACTCCCAGTACCACCACTTTTAATTCCTGTACTACATTCATCACAAGGAGGACTGAAGCTTATTTACATTATGCCTAACCTCAAATAGGACCACAAATAAACCTAATAACAGGACCGTTCTGTGGCACTCAGGCAAACGGCTGAGCAAAACAGATGGATCTTGCTTTGCGCCAGGACTCAAAAAAATACAGTCGCCAACTCACTGTTGGCGACTACGCATCTTGGCCCAAAGATGGACCTGGAAGTGGGACCAGTTGTCTTTGATATGAATACTGCTCCTCTTCATTGCCACATGAGCAAACCATTAGCTCTGTCAGTTAGCAGTAGGGCGCAATATTAGGTAGAAATTGCTTGAAGGCAGATCATTAAGGAAAGTGCAAAACTCTGAGGGCACACTGAGATTGAGAAGCAGAAAATTAGAACAGGGTATTATTGCAACCCTCCTCTCTGCCTTTCAACTTCCAACTTTCATGTTCACAACTTTACATGGAATCGACCTTAACAACAGATCTACAAAGCATGTGTCATGAATAAGAATTTCTCCTGACATATCAGTTTCTAAACTCTTTTTAAAACAATAGTGAAATGAACATCATTGGCAAATGTTCTAGGAAGAGTAAAACTATGAGGATTTAGAGATTATAGTCAGTATCCAATGATACAGTGAGGTCAGTATAAATTAGGAAGCCCAAGAGAAGGATTCTTTCTACACACATCCTTCAGCTAAACAGCTCGGTACTTTGCATTAGATGCTCTACAGACTCTAAGAAGCAGCAAATGAGGTATTTGACCCTCTCTACAAGTCACAAGGCCACACACAAATCCCTTAGTCAAAGAGCAAAACCACAACGAGTGGTGAAACACCATAGGTTCCTACACAGAACAAGAACAAAGGTATCTTCTATCCATGGTCTACCTCATTTTCAAATCCTCACATAAATAGAAATTGAGGATTTCAGCTTATGACTAGGCCACAGAGCTTCAAGGGAAGAATAAGAAGCACCACAGCTGGGAGGTTTGTTAACTCAAGCACTTCTCTTAATGTTCTCCCAAGTATTCTGCCCTGATTTTATCTTGCTTGGGTTATTTTTGCATATTCAGTAAATTTTTTATGGCTTATTAACTTTGACACTGTACATACATGACTCTTGAAAGACAAGATGTGAGTGACTGTGGTCAGCATAGAATAGTAATAGAGAAATTTGCTTTTCAGTTGAATTTTCTTTTTGAAAAAATATTATAGAAAAATTTGAACACATGGAGAGTAAAATGCACAGTAAGTGAGCTGGACACACGCACTGCCTGCACTTACTTTTCCACCTCGTCTCTTTCCCATATTTTCTACAAGAGCATTTACAAGGCAATGCCAAATAACATATCACTCACCCATAGATAGAGACTTTACTATGCATCCCTAAAAGATAACTTTTATAAACATAACTGGCTTTTTTCACACCTGAAATAAAATGACTTTTCAATGCTAGTAAACGTTCTGTTGATGTCAAATAATAGATGTCAAATAATATCAATTCTTCCATGATTATCTTTCTTACATTCAAAGAATCCTATTCAGAATGTGAGATTAAATGGCTGTGCCATGTGTCCTTAGTTTCTCTGGTCTATGTTTTTTGTTTGTTTGTTTGTTTGTTTTTCATTATTTTCAGAGTTTTTTAACAAGATCCAATACTTTGTATTTTGCTACTGAACTAAAACTCTCTAATATTTTTCATGAATAAACTAGAATTATGACTTCCAGAAATGCATATAAAAAGATTTATTATTATAATACTGGGCAGTACATGCTGTCAACATGACATGTAACCGACAATGGTAACCCTGGTTACTGGGTGAAGAGATATCCATCATTTTATAGTTTTAATAAACACTTTTATCTTAGCACCATATAATAGCAAAACTTATAGAACATATGTTTAACTTTCATTTCCTACTGCTGTGACAGAAAACACTGACACAATAAATTTAGAAAGAAAGAGTTTATTTAGCTTACAATTCCAAGTTACAGTCCATTATAACAGGGAAGCGGAAGCTAGCAGGAACCTGAAGTAGCTTGTCATAATTCATCCGCAGACAGGAACAATGACTAAATATATGCATGCTAGCACTACAGTCATTCTAGACTGCATTAACCCTGGGGCCCAGCCCAAGAAGGATGCAGTCCAAATTTACAGCAAGTCTTTCAAACACAGTGACCCAAATTCAGAAAGTCCCTCACAGGAATGACCTCAGACCAACTTAATCTAGGGAATTTCTCATTGAGACTCATTTCCAAGGTGATTCTACATTGTGTCAAAAAGACAATCAAAACTACCCATAACAATGTACTTATCCATACTATCAATAACTTTGAGTAATTCAGTTATTTGATGATCAACACAATACAGTTTGAGAAACTTTTTGTCACAATCCAGACTGCCTCCACATATTTTATCTGCTGAATAGACTTTGTATAAGTGCATCATATTTTTACATCCATTTTTCAGCTGACGTGCATTCAGGCAGTCTCCATCTCCTGGCTATTATGAATAATACTGCCATGAACATCCATAATGTGCAAGTCTTTGTATGGATATATATTTTTATTTCTCTTTGGAATACACTGAGAAGTGGAATTGTTGGGCTCTCGGATTTTATTTATTTTCAGTGTTAACAAATTCACAACATATTTAAAATAGAATATCCAATGTTGCATTTACACCAGCTATGTGGGGATGGCTCTATTTATTCACATCCTCAAGAATACTTGTATCTGCCTTATAAAAACAGAATTCCAACTACTATAGAAGTATGAAATAGTATTTCTGGTTTAAGTTTACTTTTCACTAAGTTTAATCATGTTAAGCATCTTTTCCTGTTTTTATGGCAATTTCTATTTCTTCAGGAAAATATATAGTCAAAATATTGACAGTTTAAAATGGATTTTTTATCATCCTGTTGAATATTTTCACATATATGACATAATTTATGATTTATAAATAACAATTAACAATTATGAAAACATGATGACTTGTAAATCTATTCAAAATCTTGTGTCCTTTTATCTGTTTTATCATTTCATTTCTATCATGAAGCTCAAAAGTTCTTAATTTTGTTGAAGTTCAAGTTATCAATTTAATCTTTGGTGGGCACATTTTTATTGAAAAATTCATGCATGCATATAATGTGTTTTTATCTCACTATTTTCTTAATTCCAATTTTTCCCCATTACTTCCAACTTCATGTTTCTCCCTGTCTCCCCTCTCTCTGTGTATGCATGTGTATGCATGTATATGTGTATGTGGGTTTGAGTGTGAGTCTGTGTGTGCACCTGTGCACTCTTGGATGCATGTCTGTTTTAAATCCCAAGAGTCTAATTAGTGCTGCTTGTGTACACAAGAGTATAGAACCATCTATTGAACACTGGTAGCTTTTTAGTGACAGCATATTTGAAGAAAAGTTATTCAACCTTGTTCAACAGCCATTAATTATCAAACAGATTCTCAGACAGGGATGGGACTTTTTGATTGGTATTTTGGCTGGCTTCATCTTATACTGGTGTTGTACATGAAGACATAGCCTCTGAGAGCTCACATATGCAACTGTCCTACCATGTTCAATAAATAATATTTCATTGCAGATGTCCACTATCTAATGCTTACACTCCTTCTGCCCTCTATTCAACAATCCCAGAATCTAGGGAGGAAAAGGTATGGTACTGATTGTAATACACTGAACAGCTACTGTTCTCTGAATTAATCACCATCTACTGCAAAAAAAAAAAAATCTTCAATGAGAGTTGAGAGATACACTAACCTATGGGTACAAAGATGGGAACTTAGGAGAAAATTAATACAATGTTCATTTTGAAAAATAACAGTATTAGGTCTCCCCTGTATCTAATGACCTAAGCAGTGAGAAAGTTTTGGCCTAGTTAACAATATCAGAAATGGCCATCTTACAGAGTGGGTATTAAACCCACTCCATATATGATACTATCACACCAGTGAGCATAGCTTGCCAGTCCAATTACTACTAGGCTGTTATTCACTTTAAAATCAAGGTTTTAGAGGCACATCTAGGAACTCTTTCTGACACAAAGTCATGAAGATTTTCTCTAACAACTTCAAGTTTAGTAATTCTAGTTCTTGAATTTAGGTCCATGAGCTAATTTTTATGGATGATGTGAGGTAAATATTTACAATGTGGCGTTTGCACCTTACCTAGCATTGTCAAATTGCCTTGGAACCCCCTTAAACGCCAACTGATCAAAAATCAGTTTTAATTTCCTGGGCTCTCAATTTTATTCCATTGATCTTAAGCCATTGTCAGAGTCTCTTTCTCTTTGGATTTTGAACAGTAAGTTTAAAGATAAGATATTGTATGTAATCTAATTTTGTTTCCTTTTTAATAAGTAATTTAAGTTTCACATAATTTTCAATGTTAGAATTAACTTATCAGTTTCTGAAAAAAGTATTATTTTTGATGCTACTGCAAATGGAATTTTTGTAATTTCATTGTTGCTGGTATGTAAAAAGAAAACTGATTTCTACAACGAACTTATATATAGTTAATTTGCCAAACTCCTAATTAGTTCATAAGTGTGTTTATGTAATATACATAAATTATATTATATACTTAATTTTCTATAGGCCATATCATATTATCTACAAATAAAATTCATTTTTTATATTTCACTTTTCCACTGATTTCTGTCCCTTAGGGCTTCATTTCTTATCCTTCCTTTTCCCCTTTCTCCCTTTCTTCCATGTCTCATCATTCTGAACACAATTTTCTTATATCATCATATGGAGAGGTCAGATATGGCAGCCTTGCCTCTTTTCCATCTTAGAGATTTCATCACTACATTTATATTTTACATCTTTTATAGATGTCTTCATGAGTTCCATCTGTTACTAGCTGGTTGAAACTGCTATAACAATAGAGACTAGGCTTTAAATGTGTCCATTAAGATGGTCAATTTATATCCTATTAATATGGTATTTTTAATATTAATTGATTATTGGGTTTTATGTCAATCTAAAATTCTGAGAAGAATCCTGTTTGATCAGGGTGGACAAATGCTTTCATATATAGCTATATTTGAATAGTGTGTTGAAGATTTTGGTGTCAATTTTCAGTATATCTATTGAGTTTGTTTTTTCTTTTGTTGTTATATTTTTGTCTGTTTACTGCAAGGATTACTACTCATTTTTGAAAAAAATTATCCCCCCCACTATATTCTGAAAAAGTATGTAAAAGACTGCTATTGTTCTTTAGTTTTCTTTGGTAGAATTTATTAAGGAAACCATATGTATTTAGAGTGAGTCTTTCTCCCTGCCTCCCTCCCTCCTTCTCTTCTTCTCCCCACCCTCTTTTCTCACTTGCCTCATCAACTTAAATTATTTATCTAATGTTTACAGTCCCATCTAGGTTCTATATTTCTTCCTACATATCCTTTTTAACCTGAACTTTTCCAGGCTGTTTCAGTTAACTGAATTGTTTACTGAAACTGGAATGCCTCAGTCCACAGTTTTATCTTTGAATCCTTTTGATTTCTATGGGATTATTTGTGACCACTGGCTACCCCTCCTTCATTTCTCATCTTGGTAAACTATTATCTTTAGCTCTTTGCTGAGTCCAGCTAAAGTTATGCCAACTTTGTGGATTTTATTATTTGGTTTTTTCTTTCCCTTTCTTGTTTTTTTTTTTTTTCTCTTCTTTTCTTTCTGTTCTGCCATTGGGAAAGATGTTATTGAGACCCAATCAGCTGCCCAAAGTGCTTCTGGTACATTAATGCCTTCTTCATTGACAATCTTGTGTTTCTTTAGTGGTCCTATGAATCTGTTTTCTCTTAAGTGGTTTGAAAATGACCATCATCAAACTTGAAGATGGTGTCTAAGAAACTCATATCTGTTTCCTCCAGAGCTCATCATATGGTCTACACCAGCAAGGTCTTGCAGAAGGTGAGCATTTTTCTCTTGGTTCCCACCACAGAGTCTTTCAGAAGTCCATTGGTCATTTCAACAAAATTGACAAAGCCACCCAGTAGGTTGAGGCTTTCATAAGATAGCTCATAGTTGGACATGCAGAAGCATTGTTCTTGATCAGCTTGTCACCCTTGATGAGCTAGCCCTGACCAATCTTATATATTTTTAATATGACAGTCCTTTTGGCCAGCTCAAGCTACAGAGAAGGCCATACCAGAAGGGTGCCAGGCTCTAAATACAAACAACCTTGTACAACCCTAGGTAGATCATACAGGGTAGCAACTGGTGACCTGCTTGTAGCTTTTTTTTTTTTTTTTTTTTTTTAACCTTTGGTCACCCTGATAATATCATCTTATCCTGTCCAAACCCCTGGTTCAAGGGCACCTACTCCTACAGCCTTCCTGGAGCCCAGTCTAGTTTCTCATCCACAGTAAACATACTCACCTGGGATCTCCATCAAGTGAGCCTTCTTCTGGAGCAAAGAGCGCACACACATCTGATGGTGGACACTAATTTGGATGCCTTGGCACTGCTTCTTTGTGTTCTTAATATCCTCCTCCAGCGATCTCTTGCCTACGCTGTCCTGCCATTTTCTGCAGTATTGGTAAAGGTCTTCTCGTTTTATTTCCATGTGTTGTTATAGAAATACCTTTTACACTTAACATTGATGTGTGAGGCAAAGACTGTCTTGAAGGTGCAGAGGCCTTGTAGGATTTCTAGCTGTTTCACAATGCCCACAGCCAGCATTGGTGGTGCCTCAGCAATGGTTACAGCTTATGTAACTTCTTTTTGATCATCTTGGATCCTGTTTTGTCAACTTCCCATGTGTTGGCTTTGTAGCCTAGAAAGGATTTGGGGTAGAATGGCTTGGAAGGGTCATCACTGGAGAAAGTCTTTACTTTCCCACCAAAAAGACTACTATGCTTTTGAGGCAAGAAGCACAAGGACTCATACCTGGGAGCAGAAAATTACTGGTGAGACACCACAGCATCAAACGCTCCCAATAGAGAACTTTTCCTTTTCTAGCTTATTGATTTTTTATTGCTATTACTTTCTTTCTTTTTAAATTTGGGCTTATTATATAGCTACACCATATATTTACCTATACATGCTACTTATCTCTTGTCACTGTAATGAAGTAAATGTTAACTTATAAAACTAGAAAATTTATTTTCTCTTACATTTTGAAAATTTTATTAAATGATCCAGTGGGCCAACTTATTGAAGGCCATAGAATGGGCAGCATATCACAAATATAGACTATGTTAAAGCAAATCATTCAAATCATAGGTCAAGAAACAAAATGAAACTAAGAACTAGCAACATCCCACAAGCCCTTACAAGACAACAACTTCATACACAAAAAGCCCTCCTCCCTAGGAACTATATCTTAAACAAGTATCTCACATTCAAATAATGGTGCTACATAATTACTTATGCTGTGATTTATTTTGGTACATTTTAGTCATAGTTTATTCTCAATTCCTTTTAGTTTAAAATTTTTTATTATTAATAAACTGTCTGAGAATTATTATTTTCATATTTTAAGATAGTTTTGCTAGATATAAAAGTCTTGATTATTCTTTTCTTTTTTAAGAATTTCTTTGAATTCTGATTTTGTTTCTACTATGAACTCAGGTATTAATGAATTACTCTGCTGTCAATATTCAATCTCCTTTTCTTTTTGCATTTTCAAGATTTTTTTTCCTTTCTTTTCACTTCCAAAATTACTGTTCAGAACGATTGTGTTTCTTCTGTGTGGAGTACATGAGCTTTCCAAATACATAAATTAGTGTTATTCACCACATTTTAAAGGTTAAGGGGACATGTTTTTCTACTTCTTTCATTCCTTCCCACAGTTTGAGAGGTATTTTATGATTTTTATAGTAAACAATTTTGGTAATCTTCAACAACTGGACATCATCTAATTCTTTTTCTTGCAATTCAATAATTCTAGGTCCAGCTACACAAAGTAAAACTTTAAGATGGTGACACAGGCACAGGAAAGTATCTATGTCCTGGACAAGTTTAAAATTTTGTGGAGCAAGGCTTTCAAAAGGTCTTTCAATTCTGAAAATGTTTGGGTACAGGTGAAGATTGGGATGTGGATAGGATATATAATGATGAAGCTGTCACACTTCTCTTTTGAAAGATCAAGCATTGTTTTGTTTTGTTTTGAATATAGTTGAGAATACCTTTGCATACAAATGACACTACACAGTAGGAGTGAAATTTCTATTTAGGCATCAGCTAGACCTCCTCATTTTCTATCTGGTGTTTGGGCATAGTTTTCATCAAAGGGGCATTGCTTTCAGTTTGTGGAGAGCAGTCTATTGTTTTGGAAACAGCCTGGGTTGTTTGGCAATTTCCATGAGACCTCTTTGGCCAACAACTCAAGTGGCTGTAACCCAGTCCCAATACTAGAAGATTTGTTTAGTAACAAGAATTGGCTGGTTGGTAGTACTTATGCTCCATTACTTGGAGAATCCATTATGATAGACTTCATATATTTTAGGAGGTTTCAATGGTTCTAGATTTCCATACCACCACTCAGCAGCTCTTTATTTCTGGCTATCTCTCTTTGCAGACCCCCCTCAATACCTTTTCTCTTCTTCCTCCCCATATGATTCTTCCAATCCAGTCCCTGTGCTTCCAGTCCACCCATAAAATATATTCTACCTCCCAAGGAGATCTATGTGCCCCCTCCCAGTCCCTTCCCTTATAATTAACCTTTCTAGGTCTACATATTGTAACTTGCTTATTATTTACTAAAGGGCTAATATCCACATATAAGCAAATACATACTATATTTATATTTCTGGTTCTAGGTTCCACACTCAGGATAATTTTTCTTTAGTTCCATTCATATGCCTATAAATTTCATGATATCCATTTTTTAAAACAGCTGAATAACATTTCACTGTGTAAATATACCATATTATTGTTTTTACCCATTTTCTGTTGCAGGACACCTAGGCTGTTTCCAATCTCTACCTATTATGAATTGAACAGCAATGAGCATGGTTGAGTAAAGTGTCCTTATGACAGGATGAAGTGTTCTTTGTGTGCTGAAGATCTTGATTATATAGATTCCAACTTTCTGAGAAACTGCCATATTGATTTCCAAAGTGCTGTCCAAGTTTGAACTCATCAGTTATAGAGGAATGTTCCATCTAGTCCATATTCTCTCCAGCATGAGCTATCATGTGTATTGAGTTTAGTCATTCTTTCAAGTATAACATAAAGTCTTTAAGTAGTTTTGATTTGCATTTCCATGATGGCTAAGGATATTGAACATTTCTTTAAGTGTTTCTCAGTGGTTTGAGATTCCTCTGTTGAGAAATATCTATTTAGATCTTTACTACATTTTTATATTGGATTATTTGTTTATTTTTTAATATCCAATATCTTGAATTCTTTATATATTTTGGATGCTAGTCCTCTACTGAATGTAGAGTTGGTAAAAATCTGTTCCCATTCTATAGTCTGCTACTTTGTCTCACTGATGGTTTCCTTTGCCTCGCAGAAGCTTTTCAATTTTATAAGGTTCTATTTATTAATTTTTAATCTTAATGCATATATTATCTTTGTTGTGTTCAGAAATTCTTCTCTTATACCAATGAGTTCAAGACTACCAAAAGAGAAAGAGAGACACCACACCAGTCACAGACCTTCTGATCGACAATTCATGTACGGTCTGCAAAATATGTCAGTGCAATGGTGACACAAAGCTTGTAGGAGTAACTAACTAGCATTTGATTTAACTGGAGGCCCACTCCATGAGATGATACTCATATCCAACAATGCTTAGGTAACCAAGATCCAGACACTGTCTACTTATACAGTATAAGACCAAATACTACTCGTTATAAAAAATAAAATAAAAATTTAAAAAGTAGTGATAACTCCTAAGGATATTCTGCTATACTCATAGATCACTGCATTATTTAGCTATCATAAGAGAAGCTTCCTATTGCCTCAGATGGGAATAAGACAGAGACTTACAGCCATAGTCACAGCCAGATATTATGTGGGGGTGGGAGTCGGGGGTGGAGAGGGAGAGTGAGAGAGGGAGACAGTAAGGAAGAGACCTAGAACATACCTCTAAATGGGATGTCTCAATCAAATGACTCCCCTCAGAGCTTAGGGAAGCCTTCAGAAGGCTGTAAGACAGAAAGACTGTAAGAGCCAAAGGGGCTTGAAGATACCAGGAGAACAAATTCCTCTAAATAAACTATGCAAAGCTTACATGAACTCACAGAGACTAAAGCAGCAAGCACAAGGCATGCAGGCATCTACAAGCAGGCAATATGCATATATAGTATAGCTTTCAGTTTAGTATTTTTATGGGATTCCTAAATGGGTGAATGAGTGGGCCTCTGATTCTTGTGCCTGTTGTTGGGGCTCCTTTAAATGTGTTGGATTGTCTTTTCCAACTTAACCATGATGAGTTTTGATTTATCTTATATTTTACTGTGTTATATTTTGTTATTTCTAAGAAACCTGCTGTTTTCTTTTATATAACTATATTTAAAATTTTTTAATTTATTCATTTCTCATACATCAGGACTACAGTTCTCCCTCCCTCCATTTCTCCCAATTCCTCCCTACATGCCATCTCTCCCAGATGTACACTTCTCAGTTTCTTTTGAAAAAAAAAAAAGAGCATGTGTATCAAAAGAACAAGATATAACAAGATACAAGAAGACTAGGTACAAACCTCAGAATCAAGGGTGAACAAGCAATCCAGAGGAAAGGTGTTCCAACACCAAGCAAAAAATTCAGCCCCTCCCACACACACTCCCACTGTTAGGAGTCCAATAATAATACCAAGGTAAACAATCACAACATACATTCAGAGGACATACTAGGGACCCATGCAGGTTCTGTGATTTCCTACTCAGTCTCTTTAACCCTCTATGAGTCATGAAGCTTGTTCTCTTATAATAAAAGACAGAAAGGGAGTGAATCAAAATAGGAGAGAAGATGAAAAGAGCTGGGAAAAGCAGAAGAAACTTCAATCCAGATTAGATATATTTGAAAAAAATTATTTTCAATAGAAGGAAAAATAAGTAAAATAAATTAAGACCTTAGTCAGAAAACAAAAATATTATACATATATATGTATATATACAGACATACACACATACACACATGTATATACATATACATATATATATATATATATATATTCATATACATGCAAAGTTGAGAAAAATCTACTAATGGAGAAGGGCTATTAATATCCTGAGTCATCATGGAATGCTGAGAAATTTAGAGCCATACTGAGCTGAACTATTTTTAATCAGTTTTAAAGAGTATAACATACAATCTAGACCTAATATCATACAAACTCATTCCTTTGAGATCTCTTTTGGGTCTCAATTCTTACTTTGATTAAGGTTTGCATGTATGAACTTACTTCATGTTGCATAATTTTCTGGGCTTACTCAAGGCATATTTTTAAGGAATATATTAAGGGGATAAACTCCATAGGAACTAAAATAAGATAAATCATGAAGATCATAAATAGAAGGAAGAATAATATTTCTTGTAAAGGTGACTATTTAAATAAAGATCCAGAATAAAATTCACTTAAGAATAGACTTACATAGAATATTTATGATATAAATAAAATTACAAAATCACTGATATCACATAAAATAAAATAACATGTTGAATGTGTTACTAGAAAACTTCAAAACTTGTACTTGAAAGACACCAAGAAGTATAGGAAAACTTAGGGAACTGTGTATAGGACACATACAAAATATATACAATTTTAGCTCTGAAATGTGATTTTTTTTGAGTCAAACAAATGCTTCACACTTACAAAATCTCAGAAAAATCAAGATTCACCAACCTTGATTAATGAAGATACAGCAGCTATAGCTATTCACTTTTCCCTAAGAACTTGTACCTATAAGGATTACTATTTATATTTGCAAAATCAGAAATACAATTCACAATAAAACTCTGAAATAATAAAACATACTGCTCAAAGTATCAGTATTCCAGAATATGGCATATGATGTTAGTTTCTGTGAGTGATATGGTTATCCCTCAGTTCCAAACTATCATAATGAGAATTCTGACCCTCCACCTCCCACTAGGGAGGCTATGCAGACAAATATTTGAATGGATTTTGAGTCCTCGAAAATGGAATGTCTGTGCTTAGTCTCCAAGGAAAAGTAGGTAGATATTTCTTCTGCTGTGTATTTTGTTAGGCTTTGCAACACTTCAACTGAATTTCGAAGTGATAGTTGTTTTTCATACTAACAAAGAATAGTTGTATTTTAGATACCCTCTATTATTCATTGTTATCTAATGACAGCAACAAATCCATATATACAGAATATATGGGAAAGTTTCTGAAATAACTGCAGCCTTTCCAACAGAGTTTAGTTCCTACATACAATCTAAACCAAATCCAGAGTGGAATATCTGTATGATCTGAATCTCTTTACTCTAAGAATACTAAATTACTCTCTGTCAATATAACTCTTCCTACCCTTAGTATTTATAGTGCATGTTTTCCAAAGTATATGGTTATAGTCCAATGCCTCCAAATGTACATAATATAATAAATGCAAATAAATGTGTTTGTATATATGTGGTATATGTGTGTGCACACATGTGTCCAGGTCTATTTTCCATGTACATGTGTGGAAGGTTGGCATTTGTGGTCTGACCCATTTGATATTCACCTCATTGTTTCTGAGACAATAGTTTCTCATTGAACATGGATCTTGTCCCTGCAAAATACAAGCTCCACCAGAACTGGAGCAACTCTATTGCTGAAGATACGCCTTTGTTACAAGATACAGAGAAATCACACTGGAACTGATCTGAAAGCTTTTTCTATCCTGGCTAGCTTTCATAGTGACAAAAGGTGCAATTTAGGCTGCTCTGGTACAAAAGTCATCAATGTCCCAGCCAACTGTGAATCCTGCAAACAACAATGCAAATCAAATTTGCCTAGTAAAGTTGTCCACTGGCAAAACAGTGACTATTATGGTGATATCTAATCACTGTATGGATTAGACTTGAGGTCTATCCACAAAAAGGTATTCATGCTGAGTACTATAAACACACTCAAAACCCTGGAACAGAGAAGACTTAGGTCCAGATGGACACTTACTACAGCTGTTTAGTTAAAAAGTCATGATGTCAAAAGGCTTTCTTGATATTCATATTTCTTCACATAGACTAATGCTCCATCAAGACTCACCAGAGAAGCTTCTCTTTGCAATGAACTGTGAAGCATGTTGACTTGTGCACTCAAAAAGTGATGCCTGAGTGCCAAGCCCTAAAAACAGGATACCTTGACTGTCCATTCTAAAATTCAGGAAGCACTACAGAAGAGAGATGGAAGGAATATATGAGTCAAAGTTATAGGTAGAAAGAAACATAAGAGCAGGAGGACAGAGAAATGGACAGGAGATGCTGCCTTCTGAACAAGACAGAGTCACTGAAATCAGGATCTCAAAGCAGTTTTAGTTGCCTGCCTTGGGTATGGGCCTGTCATTAGTCTGTCATAGATTGGGAAATTCACTGGGTTACACCTGACCATGGTGAAATATTAACTCATGATAGGAAAGGCAGTCATTAGTTTCACTGTTTACTCAGGGTAACCTCAGAAGGCTCTGATAAATAGTTCAAAACCCATGGCTACACAGATGGGCCTCATTAAATTTAGTGGTTTATAAGACAAAATCAAGACTTTATGAATGTGAGAATGGACAGGCAAGGGGACAGGTTGACAGTGGAGAGAGAAGAGAGAGAGAGAGAGAGAGAGAGAGAGAGAGAGAGAGAGAGAGAGAGAGAGAACGGTGAGGTGTAAGTAACTAGAATGCATCATATGCATATTTACAGCTGCTAAAGAAGAAAGTTAATAAATATCAATAATAATCATGAGAAAAAGGATGGAAAATATAGAAATGTATAAGGAAAATTACAAGCATCAATGATTTGATTATACAATAGTAATAACCACTACTGTAATTTAAGATAACATTCCAATGAGATACATTTTTATATATGTTTGCATATGTGTGCACATGTGCCAGAGATAATATCCTATTTTTTCTTCAATCTCTCACCATTTTATTTTTGAGAGAAAACTTCATACTGAATTTCAAGCCTGTTGATTTGCCTGGTCTGCAAAATACAGGAGTTCTCCTACTTTTGATTATCAAGCAGACATGCACCACCAAATCCAGCTTCTTACATGGGCGGTTTTCAGGATTATGCTGTCAGTACATTACCCACTAAAATACCTTCTAGCCTTCAATGAGTTAAATTTACTACCAGCTTCATTTTGCTAAATTTGATTTATTGTATGTCACTAAATTGCTTCTTCAGCTCACTATTTGTATGTACTGTAGAAATGAGCAATTTGTACACAGTTTTTAAAGTTAACATAGTAATTAAGTAGCACTATATTCCATAGGCTTAATATTATCAATTTTTAAGTATAACTTATTATCACTTGTTACTTCATAGATTTTGTTTGATCTAATCATGTCCTATGAGGAAGTCCAATTTTGTATATATAGAAAGTAGCATTACACAGATTATAAATATTCTCTGAAATTATGGAGATAAGCAATTGCTTCTCAAGAGAAGCCAAATGGCGTATTTGGAACTAAAACATTAGAGAAAAAAAGTGCATTACAGTAAAGACAAATTATTTTAGGAAGTATTCTTTTGTATTTTCATTCTTGCTATATTTACTATAGTACTATATTAGTAATATGCACAATTAAATGTGAGATATGCTTATAAAGTTAAAGTGCTATCAAAGCTCCAACACACAGTTCTCGGGAGCCTAATCCAATTCTGTTTGAGGAGTTATCTTCTTTCTATGAACTCTGTTATGCAGAATTACATCATATCTCATGGCTCAGATTATCTACAATTCATAAAATACTTTTAAAACTGTTATAAAGTAGGTTCTGTTAAATATTCATACAACGCCTTCTTCACTTGGTTCAGTACAAAAACACACTACATATCAATCTGTGCTCCATCAAGACAGTTGCTTCAATATAGTAAGTTGGGTAAATAGAGGAAGTGTGCCGTGCATAATTTATTTACATTTTAACAAGACCTCAAACAAATGATACCACACAGGACGCCGAGAAATTGCTTCTTCATCTCACTTCCAAACTTCAAGTTTGGAAGATATATTGTTTAATCAATAGAATTACTGATGCATTAACATAGACTAACACTTCCATAGGGACAACTATCATGGTTAGTGACAAATATCATTTGATGACAGCAGTTAAAGTTGAGAAGAGATACAATTGTACAAAATATGTTAACATTTTGAGAACATGAAATTGGGGCAAAAGTTTAAAACGGTAACCTCTAAAGAATAAAACAAAAACAAAAAAAACCCCAAACAACAAAAGGATAATGTAAGTCCAAAATATGAAACATTGTCCTTACTACACCAGCAGTTCCTGCTAGCATCACTTTTAGTAGATTGAAAAATCTGTATCAGCACAGAGATCGCTACTACTTTGCAAGTCAATTCTTTGGTGACTGGCTCTACAGTACTGGACAAGCTCTTTAAGGAAAGAAAAGGCTCACAGAGCAAGGCTTTGCATATACTAATCTTATTGCTGTGCAGCATCACCTTTTATTCTTAAAACAAAAAAAACCTATAAGTTTATTTATAAGTTATAAGCATATAGTTTAATTGGGTCTTTATGAAAGACTTTTTACAAAAAATGAGAATACAGGTTTATGAAAATTAAGAGACATTATATAAATTATAAATACATATTCCATTGAAATCAAGTGTTATAATTTTGCCAGGAATTATTACCAGTAATACAGTGTGGATTCATGTGCCTAGTAGTTTCAAAGGAGGGGAAAATATCAGAAACACCTTATAAAAGTATAAGCAACAAGTGATTACATAATTATAAACAATAATGATTATATAGAAAAATGCTTATTTTAGAGGAAGGTAAACATGCAACAGGTAAACTGCATGTTTAATACATTTTCTAAATGAGCAAAAAAAAAAGATGAGATACATTAGTTCACACAAAGTATACATATTTCACTGCAATCTGTTTTATATTTTTCCTTATTCATATCTACCAATCAGAAAGCCAATTCCTTGAAATTATGTGACTTAAGTTTTTTGTATTATAATTAATAACTTACATAAAATTAACACAGTGAATATTTGTGATTTTGTGTTTACATTACAAAGGATCCTGTCAAAAGAGTGTAGCTTAAAAATATAAAAATATTTATATACACTGTCTAAAAGAGCAAACTCAAAATAAAATTTTAAAATATGATGAATTGTACTACAAGGTAGGAAAATCAGGTTACATTTTAAGTGATTTGAGAAAATAAAATTAGTCCAAAAACCATAATTGTGTGACTACTGAAATCTCACAAGGTGATTCAAAAGTCTCTGGGATCAACAAAATTCCAATCACAGTATCACAAAGGTGATTCACCCTAAGAGCATGTGTCATTTCAGTTATTATACCAGAGGCAGTGGTTAACTAAAGTGACAACTCCAGTCTCCTAATTGGAGAGAATGCTTATAGTCTATGCTACTGAGCTTGGAAATTTAGTGGGGTATTACCAAATTTTATAAATGTTTCTAACTAGAATCCAATCACTATTCTTGATTTAAAAATACAAAAGTTTGACTATAGTCATTTTATATTTAAATAATTTTTGAAATTCACATTGTGATATGAAATACTAAATACAAAAAGTCTTTGATATTTTCTTAATAAAAATTTAAATTTAAACTGTTTACTAATAATGTAAGTGTTATTTTGCAATGAGAAATCAATGACTTTAAGTTATTTCTTAACTGTCATTTTTTAAATTACTATATATCCTTTTTAAGGGGAAAGGCAGGCCAATGTACTTGAATTCCAAAGTGTAGTGAAATTTTTCTGGGACAAAGTAAGGATCAAATAAATGTATAATAAATTAATTTGAATTAAAATATATTACATAAAAATTCAAAGCCTTTCAACTAGAGTTTCATAATATTTCTCAGTATGTCATATTTAACTTAAAAACAATTCTAATACTCAATAAAAATAAAATTTATTTACTTTACCAATATAAAAGAATATTTATCCAAACCTTAACTATGAAAAAATGACAGTAGTATTACTATACATATAATCAAAAAGTATGTTTTTTATTACAATGATCACTTAAATGATTAAGAAATTTTAATTAATAAAATGGGACATTAAACAACTAAAAGATAAAAGGACTAAACCGTTATTGTTGGCTGATAATGTAATTGCCTTGAAAATTCAAAATAACTTCAAAGAAACTATTAAAAGTTAAGGAAACAGAACTAATTGCAACATTAAATAGAATAGACATAGATTTTCTACTGAAAATTTGGGAAATAGAATTAAAACAATCCCAAATCAAAACAAGAACATGATCCATTTATACTCAGGAACTTTGTAATGCAGACAAATAACATGTTACAATTGACTTGTAAATATAACAATTCATAATAGAAAATATTATATGGTTCTGAATATGAATGCTGAATACTGCAAAGACACTAATACTAATTTATAGTTTTAATAAAATTTTATTGGAATATTTTATGAACTCAGTGAAGGGAAGGCATTGTGAATAATATGTAGGTGACAATATCAAAAACATCTTTGAATGGAGAAAAAGAGCTTTGTGTAGGGTGCATGCCTGGAATGCTAGCACTTGGGAGACAGTGAGATCAGGATAGGAAGGCCATCATCCTTAAAACATGGCAAATTCAAGTGCAGCCTGAATTATATGAGACTCTGTCACAAAAAAAATGACACACGAAGGGATATGAGGAGAGAGGAAAAAAGAAAATAAGAGATTAAAATGAAGGTTTCATTTAATATATATTTATATATATATTAATATTTAATATTAATATATTAATAAATATATAAACTGTGAAGGTGTGCGAGACACAGCACAGAAATATTGAAAGAACCAAATAAGGTCTCACAAGAAAACTCTTCCAATTCTCCTAACCTTTATGTGCAATGATGTGTGACTGAATGTGACAGTGTTAGGGCAAAGACTACTCATTCAGGTACAATTAAATAAGATACTGATTTCATACCTTAGGCTAAACTGGCATGTAATGGAATAAAAGATATACTAGACTATTGAAATACTTGAAAAAATGTTAACTAATTACACAATATCAAGCTACTGGGCGATATAACAACAAAAGACAATATAACAACAGAATTACTTATACAATTACTTAAGTTTTTCTCACATCAACAATCACAGGAGTAAAGGACACAAGCAGTTTATTAAAAGGAGGAACAATGTCAAGTCAGCATATGAAAAGCATGCTAGTTTTATGTTAAAGCAATTGATGTAAACCAAAATAAAAGAAACCTTGGTTTTGCTCACCAAATTGACAAATAATGATAATATTTAAAGCAAGGAGAAAATTATCTAGAAAAATCCATTCCCATACAATTTAGCAAATGTTATTCAAATAACCTGGAATGCATACTCTTTTACCCAGAAATTTACCTCTATAGGAAGATGGATCTTCAGAGTAGAAGAAATCATGTTCAAAATCACTTCAGTGTCAAGTAAGGAAGAGTTGATTAAAATTTTAAGTACAAAAATACAATAATTTGAAAGTATTGATAGGACACATTTTATAACTATCATCTAATTATTGATGCTGAGAAAGCACAACACATACCATATGATTAAAAATTCATTTAAAAACTCACATGCAAACACATGTACTTTAGAATGGTGCATAAACTTGGAAGAAAGTAGGGGAATTTTAGAATCGACCCTAATTGATGGGGACAATAAATTTAAAATTTAGTTGTTTAATTTGTCTGTTTCCAAATTCTCTTTGATATCCATATTTTACCTTTATAGCTGATAAAAAGTTTGACTGAAAATTGACTTATGTGTTTTCAGAATCCACTCTAGGCAAAATAGCAAATATTTGTAAAAAACTGTCTGTCCTGTATGTCTATAATTACTGTTAGGCTCTTTCATCTATAAATTTCTTTCCATAGTATAATTGTATATGTTTCTGTTGGCTATATGTTCTTAATGTTTCTTTGTCTGAAGAACAGAATATTCTGACCAAATTGAAAGCCAAAGAATGTAAAATCACTCTTTAGTGTCACATTATATTATAATATAATATGGGGCATTTGAGGTACTCTGACGTCCTTTCCTTTTTCTTCTTGTAAGATTCACTGGCATTAGTAACAAATACATCAGTACCAAGTTCAAGTATATACAATCCAAAATTACTTACTTGGCCCACTTAGCCAAAGCCAAGAGCTCTCTCCAACCAACATGACCAACACAGAGAATAGTATACTTGTTTCGTATACTTCTGTTGCATGGAACCACCGATGTGTTTGGCTTTTCTCAAAGTAAAAATGGGTAATATGTGAAATTTTTGTCATTGCTTAAAAATAGCTGCCAAAGTCAAGCCATGCACTAACCTTCTAAGTTTGTTGGCTCCGTATTGTGTTTGAAGGCACACCCCTCCAAATGTCTGCACTCCCCATCTGCTACTGATCCACACAATAATGTACTCAAGTCTGCTGTTGCTTGGCATAGGCAGAGACAGTCAATGTCCAATTTCATCCAGACATGTGCACCATATCAGGAACCTTATGACACAATCTTCAACATCAAAACAGCACTTTCAGGCCCCACTGCACATCAATCAACTAGGTATGGCAGTCAAGCTGATAGACCGAATCTAAGCCAATCTGAGATACCTACTGTGTCTAGATCTCTCCAGTGTGCCTGCAGCTCACCTTCCATTAAGATGATAGCTTTGGCTTAGGATTTCATGCCAAAAGAAGTCCATGGAGTCACTCTGGCAAGAAGAAGGGTCTATATCAATGTCAACAGCAACTTTCTTGCTGTCGACCCTACCATCTGTCCCTCTGCTCCCCACCTACTTTACTTTATGTGGACCTTGATGAATGGGATTTACTTAGTCCAAGATTCTAGGTTAGCCAACCTTTGCAGATGGGGTCAACATGACTGCCCTCTGGGCCAAACTCCCCAAATGACATAAATGATGGGTTTCCTGCAGAACATCTTTTTGAAAATTTGACATCATGAGAAAAATTAATCCCAACCAAGTTTTCAAATTTTGAGTTTAAGAAAACTGTGGTATGTTCAATTCCTAGTGAAGATGACTTTTTTAATTTTTAGAAAATCTGAATGATAAATTACAGATAAATTTTATTTCTACCATATGTGTAAGTGAAATACAATTGATGGAGAAAGTAAAATTTGGAGTTTTTTTTCAATTATTTAAGTGTAGACTTAAGAAAAACTAATAAAAATTATCAAAAAATAACAGCAACACAGAAGTGAAAAATATCATTATGAATTAGATGCAAAAATTATAAAAGATATTGTATATGCTAAGTGGAATGTAACTGCTTATATAGCTGTTATCCAGAAGTTGTATAGCATTAACCTTACTCAGAGAGAACAGTAATATTTAATATATGGTATGCAAGAAGAATAGGTTGAGATAAATCACAATTTTAAATTGGAAAATATATAAAATGGAATGAATTAATATTTTTTAAATGTAGGGAATAAAAATATTACATTTAGGCTAACTATAGAACAGGTTCAATTAGGTAATTAAAAATAAACTCATAATTGAACCTAAAGTCAAGTAAACAACAGAAAACCTGAGAAATGCAACAGTACTAACCCTGGTCAATTTAATATATTAAACTTATGTTTTTATTTTCCTTCAAGGGAAGCTAAATGTCTTTCTACAATGGTCTTCAGGATTACCCAAAGTAAATACAGAAAAATCCAAAATTCAAATCTAAAGTATAACATCTGAAACTTTAGGCAATTTATGTAAGAAATAATTAAAATGTGACTCCTTACCATAAACATGAAAATGTGAAAATATATTCAATACCATAAAGTTACCTACAGAACTACCAAAAGTATGTACGATAGTACTGTACACATACTATACATTTACTTAATGTTCATGGAACTTAACGGAATCTAAATGAAGAGTGTTACCATGAAAGTTTACCAGATATAAATCAGATCCTTTCAAAATTATGGGAGGATGGTTCCATTAGATTAATAGGTTTATCAGTTTTCTTTGAGTTTATAAATCACGATGAGTTCTGACTGCATCTAAAAAAAATACTGTGGAATTATCTTTAGAGAAATCACAAGGTAATAAAAGATACTTTTAATTTGAAGTATCTCTAAATTTTCTAACATTCTTCAGTCAACTAAGATAATGCCATAGAAATTCTACATAAAACTTGAACTTAAAATGTCCTGGCCTAATCATCTGGCTAATCTCTTAGAGTTTTCCTGAGATGTGCTTCTATCCCTTTTTCTATGGGAATTCTCCCACTGATTAACACAGAGAATGAGAATTTGGCCTGTGCTCTATAGGCACCATTGAAATGTGGCCACCTGAGGCATGTAGGGAGGGCATCCAGCTGGCACACCACATGTTGCCCTGGAGTAGTGTACAATGAGAGGGAGATTTTGGCTAAGAATACCTGGGCAATCTCTACAAAGGTCCTGATTATGAAAAGAACTTCAGCATCATCATTGTCTCATGAGTGTAATATGAGCCAAAGAAACTTCTCTTTCTGTGTTTATATATTACCAAGAAAAGAAAAAAAAAGCTCTTATAGGAACAAAGAACTCCATAAAAGAGAAAAGCTGGCCGGCAGGTACTAGAGCTTGAGTATTGACCACGTCACTGGATAAAAATTCCTGAGAACTCAGTATACTTTATATTTTTTAATATGAACTAAAAAGTACAAACTCCCTTAAAGAATGTAAATACATACAAGAAAAATTTATGTCACCTATACAGCTATTGTACTTTATATTGTAGCATAACTATATAATTAATTATTCATATACTACTCATAGGAGAAGTCTGTTGTTTTTATTTTATTTTACACAATTTATGAGAAAGAAAATCCATGCATTTGAACTGTAATTACAATGAAACAATTTTGTCAATTTTGAGTCCTTTTCAAAACACCATACGTGATTAAAACACATAATGCACTAGTATTTTTGCCAATTTTTGTTTTTAAACTAAAGCTGTTTTTGAATTATACAAGCAAAGCACAAAATCATAATTTCAAAACTAGGGAACATATTTAAGAGTAAATTTTAAAATAAACCCACTTGATTCTTTGTTGGATTAACTTGGAGAGCCTGGAGCATTCTGTGAGATTCCACTGGAGCATGCAGGGTAGCTAGGAAACGATCCTCTGGGTGAGGAAGAACCATAGCCGCTGACTTCAATAAGTTTTGTTTAGATTTTTCACACTCCTACTGGGTGGCTCTAATGATATTTACAATACAAGTTTACTTCTGAAGGAATTTATGATGTCCCCAACTGCTAGCAACAATTACAGCTGGGTTTTACATTTGTGTTTATATGTTATTTTGCATATAGATTCCAACAACCAATGAAGAGAAAATTTGATAGAAAACACATCCTGGAATTGAAAGACAGATTCCATTTATCAATATAAGTAGTTGATAGTATTCTGAAGATAGGATTTGACAGTAAAGGAAACAAACAAACATAATGGCTTAAATATGTTCCTTTAGCCACTCGAGCTATCTGTCACTCAAAAGGCCTTTTCTTTGTATCACTAATCCAATGTCACATGAACATGGATTCTGACTTTTCAATGAATTTTGATGATAATTTATTTACATAAAGAAAAATACTTAATATTTTAATTTGTTATCATGGAGGTCTTTTTGAACTTGCTAAAAACATTTTAATTGTATGCTGAATTTACATTTTTCCCTAAAAGATTAATCAAATTACAAGGATCACAGTGTCCCTAGGACTAATGAGTTCCAATTTATCTTAGAGAAAATAGAAGCTCCAAGAGCTAAAGGTATTGGCAGAAGATCATACTGCAAGGCCAGCACTGCATTCAGTGTAGTTACTTGAATCCTAATAAAAAAAACACTAAAAAATTACCACTTTGTTTTTTATTAAATTATCATTTTACTTAATTCAAATATTTGGCAGGATAGATTTGAAGTGTAAATAGCAAAATAATTTTTCATTAGTTGAATTAGACTTTGTAATTTATAACCAATAAGATTTGGCTTACATCATGTCTTTTTCTTAGGTATTTAAGGATCTTAATTCCCTGATGGCTATGTAAGCTGTAAAAGGCTGGGCTATGTTAATATTCAGTTTATTCCTTCCTCTATCTTGCAGTAATCCAGGATGCCAAAAGTAGCCCTGTTGGTTGCTGATCATCCCATCTAAATATTAATGCTTCTGAAACTTGCATTTTGAGATTTTCGTCATTTTAGAATTACAGGTGGGAAGTCACTTCTCTTTGATATACACTGCATGCAAGGAGGAAGGAGGCAGTCCTACACAATGCATATGTAGGCAATGGTTTTTCCACCTCTGCATGTTGCAGAAAATCCCACTGAGTTAAGTAGGGTTCTACCAAGGCCACTTAAACATATTAGCCTATTATGCTCCACATTTCCTTATTGTTCTTCAAAAGCTAATGAAATGTTCCACTGCAATGTTTATGCTGGAGTACTTTTAAAGGCATTTTCAAAGTGATGTTTCTCTCAGAACTCCAGAAGGGGTTTCCACTTCCTAAAAATATTTAGTAGACCATGCAGAGTCCACGCATTCTCATTACTGTGACTGTTTAGACTCACAGCTAACGATGAAATAGACTTAACAGTAGTCACTTA
Organism: Arvicanthis niloticus; assembly: GCF_011762505.2. NCBI lineage: Eukaryota > Metazoa > Chordata > Mammalia > Rodentia > Muridae > Arvicanthis > Arvicanthis niloticus. The sequence goes on along the minus strand of NC_047669.1, from coordinate 29,354,210 downwards.
TGGTTTCAATGTGGTCTTTAACACCATTGCAAACCGACAAGAATTAGAAAGCCAGCCAGGCAGACATGCTGCACTGTACTACCATGAGACCAGGTTTAATGTAGTTCATATAGCTTGTGCATAGATAACACAGTGTTGGTTAATTTGGAGGGTTAGAGTACCTGTAAAACTCGACAGTTGTTTCTCCAGAGTCAACTATTTTTAGGAAAATAAGGAAATACCTATTCCTGAAACTGAAGTTATAAAATCACACACTTCCAATTTCCTTTTCTTGTATAGTGATGGTTTATTCATCTAAAAATCAAAGAGGCCAGCCTCCTTGATAGCCATTATCATTCTAGCACTACAATTTGCTGGCTTTATGATTCTTAAACAAACAAAACAACTCCACTGTATTGGAGGATTCATATAGGAGGCAAAAAAAATAAAAATAAAGCTCATTAACATAGCTACTTTTTTTTATTACAACTGAAATTAGGACATTGTGCCTTGATTTACCACACATAGCTATCTCATCTCCTAAACATTAGCAGTGACGAAAAGCATAGGTATTAAGACTATTAAAATTAAGAGTCTTAATTACTAAAACTGAGATTAAAAATGTGGTAATGAACTGAGAATTGAATGAGTCATAGATTCCTGCTGAACTGATATGGAATATGTTTTGCCAAATTGCTGTTTCTTATACAGTAATACTCAAGTATAAATACACAAAGAGTTTGGTTATTTCCTAAAACTAAAAGAAAAAAAACTTAAAAAAACCCATTTATTTTCAAGATATCAGCTGATATACCTAAAAGTCTTTTAAAAAGAGTTATTGATCTGACTTCTGTTGGATAATTCCAAGAAAGCCTTGTTTTTTTTTCCAAATTAGATATGAACAGTCAATACAGACACTAAATTTAATGAATGTCAACAGCCTTCAACATTACTTTTTATTTGATTATATAATACTTCTGTGAACACAAACAGATAGAACCATCAGAACATACATGAGTCTGAAGTAGAGACTCACAGGAGCAGTTTCTAGTAATGCTAGAATATTAATCTGACTGAAGGGTCAGTCACAAATAAACAGTCCAGCATTTCAAGAATAAAGAGAACTCGTGAAATAACCATAAATTTATCTTTTGCCTGGAAGTAATCCAGAAAGTAACTTACTCCATTATACAAGAGTGGAGACAGAGTAAGAGAGGGACAGTAAGACACACACTTTCATTCTAAGCATAAAGAACTTTCCAAAATCAGTGAGAATGAACTTATGCGATCACATTACAGCCTCTTTAATAATGGGGCTATTGTAGCATATGGAAGACTAGAATGAGCACAAGGAGTCTCTGTTGTGCCTAATGCTGCCATTATCCACTTGAATCATCTTGCCAAGTTGCTTAACATTTAGATACACCAAGGCTTTGCCTCTGTTTGTCTGAAGTGGAGAAATTTAGATCCCTAAGTTCCCTTCCAATTGCAGTACTTTTATGTCAACTTGTTTATAAAATCAAGTAATAATTAACCTTGTTTCAATTGTTATGTAATAGTTAATAATCTAAGTGAATGACAGAAACTAACAGCTTAAACTAACTTATAATTAACAGTCTCTTTACATTAATCTTTCTAAAATACAATAGCACATATATAATTACATTTAATCATTTTTTACATTTCAGAAGTATTTAATTATTTATCAATGCTCACCAATTATTGGTAAAGTTCAACATATAAATAACATTTATAAAATTTAATTTAATTATTAAATATATGCATTCAGTGTTCACTGGCCAAATCTAGAGTTTTGTTATGTACCCTTCCCACCCTTGTCAATCCCCCAAACTCAACTCAATATCCTTGGTCATATTTCTGATATTGGAAATAGAAAAACTCTCCTGGCTGTACTTTAGAGGATGCCAGAGTACAAATGAGTTACAGACTTCTACTGCTTATGTTTCCTTAACTAGTTCTGAAAACGATTTTAATAGACAAAGTTAGCTGGTCACAGACTGGTATTTTATGAGTAAAAACCAAACCATGAGAACAATGGATGTCAGATCTAGTAGTTAAGCATTTTTAGCCTAGCCATGCTTTCCAAGCATACCACCTTCTCTGTGATCTACTATTCACTCCGGCCAGATAATACGAATCCAGGGTGTACATATTGGAAAATCAAAGGTCATTTGAAAGGGATAGTGAAGGTCAAGAGGAAGTCCCCAGGCCTATCACAGAAGTCTCACTAGAGGGTGCTCTTGGGCTTTTATGGGTTCTCCACTCTTCAGAAATAAAAGTAAATATTGTTTAGTGAATACAGTCTGCCTCAGCATAACCTGGGCTCCATTATGGAACCCAGATCTTCTACTTCAATACAGATGCAAAGATTGTCTTTTGAAATTTCATTTGTAATCATCTTGTTCTATTGGTTGTGTATATAAGATTTCAGAAACATAAGAGCCATAAAATCTCAGAGGATATGCAGGTCAACATTCCAATAATACTAAACATATACTCAATATTTCTTGACTTTTTTTTACATATAAAAATAATAGTATGGTTTTATATGTTACTATAGTATATTTTAAAATCTACTGCTTATGCTAGAATTTCCCTATAGATGGAGTTTTGCATTTTTAAATTTAGTATTTTTTCAATCCTCTCTAATACCTGCTTTAAATAATACACATCATTTTCCAACATATATTGAGAAAATAGAAATGGTTTATTACTATGTTGTATATTTTTAATATTTATTACATTAGGAAGATTAAAATGGCTTTATCTTTACACATTAAAAATTAGAAATGACATGCCCAAGATCATGATTTCTTCTAAAGAACTGAAACGAATAGATGGGTAATTTTATCTTTGTGAAATAAGGATTCTCTGCTCTGCTACAGTCATTCTGGCACCTGCAAACCTGTCGCACATCCTGTCAGATATGGTAGCTTTAGCATCTTTAGGTTTGGCAGTGGAACTCTAAAGATGATTTGGATTACTAAGATTTGCCAGAATTTCCAATTTGGCTAAACTTAATGATTCATTATTCCTTATCTGAATTAAGCTCATGAGTTTCTCTTTAAAATCTGCTTGAATGTTTTTGAACAAAAATTCAAGGTTATATAGTTGTAATTTATAATGCATGAATCTGTGTAAAATGTTAAATCCTCAATTGATATCAGATCCATTTGTAATCTATGAATTGTAGTTCTACACTCAACATCCTCAGTGGACTGGAACAAGTATGAACAATTCCCAAAGTGTACATTGCTCTCCAAGTTCTTATAATATAGTCATTGGGTTACTAAGGACCCCGCTTTGTGATGCACCATATAGTTTATGTTTATGAATTTGATACATGGTGTTGTCCCATTCATCATGCAGAGGACAGAGCAGCAGGAATATATTTAAAGTGTACTTCATCCAAGTTAGGTATGAATGAGCTTAAATCATGCTATGAAGAATTGGCAAAATTCCCATGGACACTGTGGAAATAAAAAGAATCAATGAAAAGATGTAATTATTTTAGTCCTAGATATAATTAATTTGTGGGAGAGGTCATTTTATTTCAAATACATCCATGATTCTCCAAACACAGGTCAATGTTTGCTGGATAATGGTAGAAAAGACTCATTCGGTTTGAGTTTGCCCACTTTGATATTCATCTCTATATCATAGTTGAATAAAATGTCTTATAAATCTGCATATCTGCAAAAAAGGGCTCAAGCTGAGGCAGAGTGACAAGTATTGTTGATTGGGACAAGAAAACCTCTTAACTACTCATAAGTGTTCTTTCTGTGATTTTTTTCTAATCTTTTTTTTTTTTAAATTAGAGGGATAGAAACAGAACAGTTCATCTCATTTTATGAATCAGATTAGTAAAGGTTTTTATTAAGAGGTTGCATATGAAATGTAAATCCAACACGATTAGTTTACAATGAAGAAACAAATGCACAAAGAAGGTGACGCCTGTTTGTACACTGTGCTGTGAGTATGCACCGGGTCTTGTGTAGCCGACTTCCCAGTTCCCAGCCCACTGCTCTTTCCATTGCACAGCTTTCCATACTGCTGTTTCATAGGGATTTGGTGTTTCATAGAGATTTGGATGGCATGTCATAATTTGATGTTGAGTTCCATTGAAATTTCAGAGAAAGAAGGCATGAGGCAAATTGTTTTTCAGTAACTAGCTCTTCAATGTGGGCAACACTCTTAGGCTTCAATGATCCTCATGACAGTCTAGGTCTACTGGCCTATGTGAGGATGAACACTCATTAAAAATATATGCATCACAAAGTACAATTAATGTTCTTCCTGACAACAGGGGCCTTGTGTGTTTCTTCAGTTACTGCCCTATGTCATCTTGAATCCAAGAGGCACCCTGTATTTCTCTGAAAGTCTTCCCAGCATGAAAGTACTGCTTACCTTGTAGGAACAAGAGTGCAGGTGTACTCTTTCCTTTAAGAAGACACACTAAACCAAAATCTGAACTTACAGAACAGATAAATTAGGGGATGATTATTCACATTATAAAAGGATTCACCACAGGATGCTTTTAAATCATAAGCTGTTCTACTGCATTTTAAATAAGTTGATTTACAAAGCTTCCTTTATAAGCACTATTCACAATTCAGAGTTCAAGGTCCTTTATCCAAAAGCTGTGAGAGATTGATAAATATGAAGTCCTATTTATTATTATAGCCTAGGCCATGCTTTCTTTTTTATATAAGAAAGTAATTAGCATTATAATCCATATTTGAAAAATTAATGATTTTTATTCTTAAAATGTTTCATATTTCTATGTGTCTGGCACAGTGCTAAACATTATGGAGACTGATATTATTTGCTCCCCCTCACCAGGAATCTATGAGATTAGTACAATTATCCTAATTATATGTGAGGAAACTGGAGCTAAGAGAAGTATTAGGTAGCCTTACACTCATGATAATCATATAGGATGGCATGAAGAGTCACAAGTCAGAACTATATGCAGCTTTGGCTCTTCAATGCTTTATATAATATGGTTTAAGATTAAATTTATGCTCTTTACTTCTGGTCTAACTGAGCATAGTTGTGTTTCAATGTACTACCTCAGTAGCAAGCCTGTTCCTAGCATTAGTGTCACTCAAGCAGCCTGACACCAAGATAGGGGCAGCCTAACAAGGCCATCTACTCTGATATAGTGGGCTGTAGTACTAAGTCATGATGGTGTCCTTTTAACCACACCCTTCAGATCCAACATTGCTCACAGTCACCTAGAACAAGCAATGTTTTAGTTTATCATAGTTACTGTTTCTCTCTCTTATTTTCTTCCCTTCTAAGGAGACATCCAATTATCCCGACTTTGTTTTATTACATAATGGACTTCCCTGCAGATCATGTGCATTTTGCTCTAAGTTCTTCCCCCAAGACACGGAGAATTTAGACATGTTATTGCCAGGTGGTTATATAACTAAGTGCTTATATAACAGCATAGAATAGAATATGAGCTCTAGACCCCTCAGGCCTGGGTTTAGAACCAGGTCTTTACCACTTACCGGTTATGTTCCCTTCCCAGATTTTCTCAGACTCTGTGTTTTACTTCTGTTCACTAACTCTAAACATAGTGTGAAGTTCTAAAACACAAGCCATAAGGAGAATTACAGAAAGTGCCACATGAATGTTTGTTACTGAAGTTACTTAAGAAGCTGAACACTTAGTTAAGAAATAATGACCGAAATCCTTGTCTGAGAGTGACTGTGATGCTAGGAATGAAGAAGTCAAATGCTAAGGTGAAAGGCATTTACACCAAAACCAGGCACTCTTTCTAGTCCCAGCTGTTCTACAGAGCCCAGCAGAGTTCCCTGGCTACTTGCTTTATCTACTCTCATCTACTCAATGAAGGAAGGGGCCTTTGCCTCTCCTGCTCGAATGAAATGATTGTAGAATTCTAGAATCCATGATCCAATTCCCCCTAGGCAGGCCCTGTTCAAAGTTCATTGCTAATTATGTGTGAAGCCTGCCATTAATTACCAACTTTATCTAAAATTTAATATCAATCTGTTGAGGTTTCACATAATTTAACTGCAGTAATTCCATTAAAGAGGATAAGCATCAGATAGTCTGTAGATGTGTCTCCTAGAAAACAAAAGCTATTGTGATTGCACAAAGAGAAATTTACTCTTAATTCTGTGATGATAATTCAAAGTCCTATTCTGCCTGATCCACAGACTCCTTCCCTCTGTCACATATGGCCTAATCTATGTCACCATGCTAAAGTGACTACAAGTTATTGATCAAGAGGTTGTTCCATAACTCCCCACAAAAAAATACAGAATATTGCCATTGCTGTTGGTTGTCCTTCATAATGAGATGATAAGACTATTTCTGAGGATACCATAAAACCCTCTTGTTTTTTATGAAAATAATTAATCTATAAATGCAAAACTTTATCCTTACTGGCTAGTACTCACAGTGCTATGAATTCTGGCACAGAAAAATAGGTCTTAACACTCTACCCTACATTCTATAACACTTATCTGTCGGGCAACATTTGTCTACAGGCACAGTTGATAAGGAGTAACCATCCACTTTCTGATTGGGTTTGAAGCCTACAGCATAGGAGAGAATTCCTATCTCATCTGTAAACCCTTTTTGATAGGCAAGTCATAGCTCTGATTTAGAGGGGGCATGAGCTTTTAGCTTTAGCATGAGTTTTGCTAAATGGTTATGTTCTCAAAATATTTTCTTAATGTGTATGATTTATTTGTACATTTGTTATACACTCAAGTTTGATCAAAGAAACACTTTTGCATTGTGTAGCAGTTTTTATAGGGAGTCACAAATAGTCAAAGTGCTAAGGATAAGTGACAGTGAGAACTTAGCCCAAATGAGACATACGTCTCATTCTCTATCACTCACTGCTAGGTTCAGGGAACATCAGAGAAGAGAAAGGATAAAGATTATAAACATGGGGGTACAAAGAAGTGCTGTAAGTGCTGTCTTCTGGATATGACATAACTATGATACTCATGAACACATAGCAAAGACAGTAGTTTCACAAGCTCAAGTTAATCAAACGTCAAGCACAGATGAGAGGCACTCGCAGGTTCTTGTCTGGATGAGAAGGCACTGGCACTGGCAGGTGCTGGGAATGGAGAGTCACTTTACTTTGAGGAACAGCTACTGGTGCATTGCTCGTGCACCAACAGACAACCTCCACATGGATGTGTCATTAATTGGGCTCAGTTGGTTATTAAAAATAAACATTTAAAAGAGAACATAAAGTTTTGAAGGAGTGTGCAGGCTGAGGGTTGAAAAAGCTGGAGGAGCAGGGATGGATGTGATAAAAAGTGGTTTTAATGCATCCAGTTTGGATTTGTTTTTCTTATCAAATTCACTCTGATTTTAAATTTGCTTTCATACTTTGATATATATTAATATGTATTTTTAGTTACTTTTATTATAGCTGAGCATGGCAGTGTTTCCCATGTGACTTATTATCCATCTCAAGATTTAACAATTTAACATAGTCATGTGACTGATACCAATACCATGACAGTTATCATGAAGTATGTGGCAATTTATTCTAAATAGTAAGTTTACAACAGGCCATTTACAACAGCCATTTCAAATTCACCAATTATAATTCTTCTATCATCTTCTAACTAGATATTAGACATTAGGCACCAGATATTATGCTAAGGCAAAATGACATTATTATGTTCCTATAAGCTATGAAACACATCATTTCCAAAATTCTTTATGTCCAAAGACAATATTCAAGAAGAATTAAGTGTGTTAGTATGTGGGTGTATGTGTCTGTGTTTCTGTGTATGTGTGTGTATGTGTGTGTTTCTACCTGTGAGGATGCATATGGGTATGAAAATATGTGAGGGAGCCAGAAGACAACCTTGGGTGTTGCTCCTTATGTGCTGTCCAACATTTCTGGAGACTGGGTCTTCCATTAGTCTGGAACTCTCCAAGTAGGCTACTTATGTCCCCACATTAGAAGTGACAATATTTGAGTTCAATATTCTATTTGATGGTTGACTTACAGAAATTGACTAAATAGGCAAAGGTAATTATGATCATTTTAGAACATGTACAATGTCTCTCTGTAAGAACTTTGAATGATGTTCAGTTCTCAGTCTAGCCTTTGCATTATAAGTAACAGCTTGAGGCACACTGAAAACTTAAGATTTTATCATACAAGCATGCCTGCCAGAATACCAGGTAGGCTGCTAGTAGAACTTTTCCTTCTCTGTTCTGCCTTATAAAATCAAAGAGACTGGACAACTCTTCATTGAATGAAAAAATGAGTAAAGACAGAAACAATGAAAGACATTAATGACTTTTGATAATTTGAATACATAGCATTTCATTATGGGATACAATGAAAATGGTGCTAAGCAGAAAGTTCATTGCACTAACTACCTTAAAAAATCAGAGAAATCTTATCCTAGCAACTTATCAGTGTACTGGAAAGCTCTAGAGCAAAAAAAATTAAATAAATAAATACATTCAAAAGTAGCAAACTGCAGGAATTAATCAAGCTAAAAAGTGAAATAAAAAATAGAAACAAAGAGAATTACAGACCAATTTCTGTTATGAACAAAGATGCAAAAGTACTCAATATAATACTTGGAAACTGAATCGAAGATCATCCAACAAGATCAAGTAAGCTTCATAAAAGAGATGTTAGATGGTTCAATGTATGAAAATCAGTGAACGTAATTCATCATATAAAAACTGAAAGCAAAGCACCACATGATCATCTCATTAGATATAGAGAAAGCTTTTGACAAAATCCCAAACCTCTTCATGAGAAAAGTCCTGGGATTAGGGATACATAAGGGACATAATAAAGGCAATTTACAGTGAGCCTATATACAACAACAATTAAGCGGAGAGAAATTCAAAGCAATTCCACTAAAATCAGGAACAGGACAAGGTTGTCCATTCATTCCTTATCTTGTCAATGTAGTGTAGTACTTGAAGCTTTAGCTAAAGCAATAAGACAACTAAGAGAGATCAAGAGGTTATGAATTGGAAAGGAAGAAGTCAAAGAACCATTATTGGCAGATGATATGATAGTATATAAAAGTGAACCTAAAACTTCCACTAGGGAACTTCTATAGCTGATAAACATTTTCAGCAAAGTGGCTGGATACATGAGTAAATAATAGTGATAAAAAAACAGTAGCTCTCCTATATACAAATGACAAGCAGGCTGATAAATAAATCAGGAAACACCTTTCACAATAGCCTCAAATAATATAAAATGTCTTGAGGTAACTCTAACTACACAAGGGAAAGATATGTATGATAAAAACTTCATGTCTTTCAAAAAGAAACTCAAGAAAATATCAGGGAATAAAAAGATCTCCCATGTTCATGGATAAGTAAGATTAACAAGGAAAGGTGGCCATTCTACCAAAAGTAATACAGAGATTGACTGCAATACCTGTCAGAATTCCAACACAGTTCTTTACAGTTATGCAAAGACAATTCTCAACTTTATATGAAAAAGCCAGAACTCAAGATAGCAAAAACAATCTTGAACAATAAAAGAACTGCTAGAAGCATCCCCACCCCGACTTCTATTTTACTACATAACTATAGTAATAAAATCCACACGGTATTGGCATAAAAACAGACACTTTAATCAATGGAATTGAATTAAAGATATAGACATAAATCCACATACATTTGGACATCTGAATTTTGATTAAAAAAAAAAACCAGAAATATACATTGGAAAGAAGACAGTATCTTTATGATAAAACTGGATGTCTGCAGGTAGAAGAACACAAACTCTAATTGTAACTTTTATTTGCCTGATGGAATTGTAGTCTTGGGGGCTTACTGCTGAATAGGCTCACCTTTTTGAGTTCTTTCTGAACTCTAACTAGTTTTGGTTTAACTCAGATGTTCTGGCTCATATTCCTCACCAAGCTGAGTGATTCAATTTGGCTTCTCAGGTTCCCAGTAAATTGGCCGACTTGGCCTCAAACTAACTCTGGCAATTTATTCTAATCTTTGGGCAGCTTTTCATTCTCTGCCTTCAACTGCCTCTGCTGACTTGCACTGAACAGCATGAATTCACAAAGGTTCCTCAACTCCACTGCACTTACTGAACTAAGTCTCAATAAACTGACTCTTCCTGAGCTGCTCTCTAAGTAACTTCTCTTTCCTGTGTTGGTCTCTGACTCCTGTCAAATTGTTGTCTGATGCAACATTTTGTCCCTCAATTAGAAGATACTTTCAAACATGGCTGCTTCCTTCTACCAACTAATTTCACTTTAAAGGTGTGTACTACAGGCTTGTCTGAGTTCCAGCCAGAATTAAACGTGTGTAGCTTGTCTGCATGTTCCAGCCAGATCACACAGACCTAGGTTGTTGGATGGAATCCCTTGCCAAAGCAGGCATGTTGCTGAATTAAAAGTCCTTTAGAAAAAACAAATCTAATATTTGTCACCCTGTACAAAATTCAAGTCCATGTGGATCAAAAAAATCAGGATTAAACAAGATATACTGAACCTAACAGAACAGAAAGTGGGAAATAGCCTTGAACACATTGACACAGGTTGTAAGTTCGACTTTCTGAACAAAATACTGATAGCACAGGGATTAAGATTCACAATTAATAAATGAGACCTCATGAAACTGAAAAGCTTTTTTAAGGCAAAGCACATTGCCATTTGAACAAAACAGCAGACTATAGAATGAGAACAAGTTTTTAACCAACTCCAAATCCAGAGGGCTAATGTTCAAAATAAATAAAGAACTCAAGAAATGTGGTATTAAAAATCCAATTAAAAATGTGGTACTGATCTAAATAGAGAATATTCAATAAAGAAATTTAAAATGACCAAGAATGAGAAATTCAACATCCTTATCTATCAAGAAAATGCAACTCAAAACTACTGTGAGATTTCATTTTATACCTGACAGAATGGCTAAAATCAATAACAAAAAAGTGACAGCTGATGCTTGTGAGAATGTGGAATAAGGAAAATTCTTTTCTACAGCTGGTGAGAGTACAAACTTGTATAGCCACTATGAAAATTAATATGTCATTTCCTCAGAAAGTTGAGAAAAGATCTAGCTGAAGACCCCACTATACAGCTCTTGGACATATACTCTAAAGAAGGTTCACTCTACCACAAGGACACTGGTACAACCATGGTCACTGCAGCTTTATTTAATAATAGTCAGAGACTAGAAAACGACCAGGTGTTGCTCAGTAGAGGCATGGGTAAAGAAAATGTGTTATATTTACACAATAGTGTACTACTCAGCTGTTAAAAATCAAATTATCAGGCAAATGGATCGAGCTAGAAAAACTCACCGAGTGAGGTAACTGAGACACAGAAAGACAAATATGTACTCACTTGTAAGTGGCTCTCATAAAGTAAATGATAATCAAGATATAACCCGTAAACCCAGAGAGTTAGGTAAAGAGTAGGGGTCTACTGGGGACGAATGGATCCCCATGAAAGCAGGAAAAAGAATATATCTAAGGGTGGACTGGGGGTGGGGTGGGAATGGAAGCAGGTATGTGTGTGGCCGGGGGATGGGGTGGCAAGAGAGTGTGTGTGGAAAGAGGCACCTGAAATTGTTGGGCTATCAGCTTATTATTTTTATAGGAATCTTGACAGGGAGAAAAAAAACGGGTCTCTGATGCTTATGCTTTGTTTTTGAACTCTTTTCCTTCCGTTGGATTACCAAGCCCAACTTCAATACAATCATTTTTGGATCATCTTGTTATATTTTCATGTTTGGTTGTTATCTCTTAGAAGCCTGTTTTTTTCTAATGAAGGGCAGAATAGACTGGATCTGTAGAGGAGGGCAGGTAGGCAGGAATTTTAGTAAGAATATATTATATAAGAAAAAAATCTATCTTCAATAAAAAAGATTTCATATATATGTAAGTTTTATATTCTAAAAGACAGGAACCACAGAAAATCAGAGATAATCAAGAGAAAGTTGGGGATCTCTGGTATTCTATCTTTATTTTCAGTAAAGTCCTAGAGTGCTATATGTTTTGTTTCGAGGAGAAATCAGAACATAAATAATATAATATATTATATATAATATATTATATTTTATAATATTATATGCTATATAATATTATATATTATAATATATGTAGCAAATGTATAATATATATTATATATTTATATAATTATATAATATAATTTGTAATTATATTATATAATTTATATGATATATATTATATATTTATATAATTATATAATATAATTTGTAATTATATTATATAATTTATATGATATATATTATATAATTATATAATTATATAATATAATTTGTAATTATATTATATAATTTATATGATATATAATCAAACATATATATATATATATATATATATATATATATATATATATATATAAATATATAAAATTATATATATTTGCTACTATACCAGTACAATATAACTCAGGCCTCCTGATACTAACATTGCTGTGGCAGCTTTGTTTTGCTAATGTTTGCATTATAATTCTAGGTGTGTTGCAGCAAATGCACAGCACAAATGGAGTCACTTTCAACATATTACATTATATATGCACAGTCATCCTTCAAAATGCACGGGTGTAGCTGTTTAGAAACAGAATTTATCAAGCGTTCAATAGAGGAGGAATTCACTATTTTAATCACATTCTAAAAGTGCCCAAATTTTCCAATAGTTCACTGAATGGTATCACAGAATCTCATACATGGGCATTGCTAACCAGAGTGTACAGACTAAAAACCAGAAGGACCCAAAATTTGAAATGAATTGCACACAGTTACCAATTTTAGTTATAGTAGATAAACTTAGACCTTCATTATGGAAATCCCAATGTTCTTTCAATTAGTTTCAGAGCAACCTTGATAAAGGATATATTAGAATGTACTAATGCATGGAGGATGAAGGAACCTGTTATCTTTGTATATCATCACCAAGAAAAAATAAACAAAACCACTGAAATACATTAACCACTAACAGTGTGGAATATTGATTGATTATTTTAAATCCCAAGATACACTGCATTTTGTATGTATGGTGGGATAGTCCATGAATGTGTATGGGATTTATGTGTGTGGTGTATTCACAAAAGAGTACAGTGGCACAGGAGGTTAACACAGGGTTTCTTACTGAACTGGAAGCATAAAGTTTTGGCTAGGCTGGTTAGCCAGTGAGCTCCAGATATCTGCCCATCTCTACCCACCCATCCTCAATGCTGGGTTACCAGCATATGCAAACATGCCCTGCTTTGTATGTGGGAGCCAGGGGTTAGCACTCAGGTCCTCATGCTTTATGAGCAAATGCTGAGACTTTCTAGCCATTGTATGTTATATATGGAAAAGTTGATGGTAATAGCTCCTTATTTCAGGACTCCAAAATCTGTAACTTTTCAAAATGTGTAAGAAATCTTCACTCTTTGTTGGGAACCGCACTAGCCCCACGTTAGGGCGCCAAAAATGTTGGGAACCACAGTAGTCCCTGTTCTGGCAGCCTAAAATGTTGAGGCCCTCTCCACTCTGCGCTTGGAGGCCACTGTATCCCGGCCCAAGCTGCCGCTCTGGTCCGCAGGTCGGGGTTCAGCAAGAGAGAGTGAGTGAGGAAGAACTCGAAGAATGGACACCAGACAGAGTGTGATTCAATCCCGTTTATTCTTCAATCTCTCTTCCTAGTCCAAGTCCCAAGTCTTGAGTTCCTAGTTCCTAGTTATACTCAATTTGTTCTCCTCCGAGTGTCTAATGTCTACTCCTACTCCTAGTGTCTGGATCTTTGTTACTCCAAATTGTTCTCCAAGTTGTACTCTCTAAAGTGTCTGATTCTCTCATCTTTTATATGTCTCACTTCTAAGCCATGCCTTTTGGTCACACCTTTAATTCATGCCCTTAGGTCTTGTCTCTAGATCTGATTTCTAAATCACACTCTTAAATCACACACCTTTAATCTCACACAACTTTAATCTCACACACCTTTAATCTCACACACCCAAGGAAAGTCCTGGGTATCTAAAGCAAGATGTTATCAGAGTGTGCTCAGCTGTTGTAGGCTATTGTAATACAAGTCTCAGTCAGGGTATTTGGCTCAAGATGGCTGCAAAGCTGATAGCTGCTTTCTGCTGAAAGTCGGCTCCCAACAACTCTTAATTTTTAACCTGTTAATAAGGAAATATTTAACAAAACCAGAGGTAAGCCCTTCCACCATGGACATTATTATATAAGGCTATCTATTATAAAGTATACAAAGATGCATGGAATTTAGCTGTTATCAGAGATAGTAATAAACTTTTCTGTAGAGCCAGTCTCTTAACCAAAGATTAACAACCCTACCATCAGTAAGACTTTTTAATTCTTTCTTTTTTAGGTAAAATGTAATAAACAGCAGGTATAGTTTTAGCAGAGTGTTTTCACTGGGAGTAGTTAACTATCCGACTCTTTTCAGCTTTGCTCTGTGTTTTCCCTCTTGTGTCCATTTCATTGTTCTCTAACCCCAGCCCTTCCTGTTCCACCTCTGTTCTCTTGCTGATACTTCTGGAACGCTAGCACCTGGACTCTGACACTACCTAGCTTAAGCTCAGATCTAGCCAGGGATTGAGTCCTATTCTTTGTAGGCAGACAGAATTTCATTGAATCAGAGCTGAATTTACTGTCACACTGAACAACAAGCTTAGAGTATTTACTACCGTGTGCAATGTTTTCCTTAAAATGTCCACCTGGTAAACACTTCCAGAGAAAATGGCGCCTTTATATACTCATTCATCTAGTTTTTTCATCCTTCTTTAAAGTCACAGTGGAAGATGGGTTCTGTGGACACCTCAAACACTCAGTTCTAGTCACAGTCTGATTAGGACAACGTTATAAATAACACTGAGAGTACTAATATTTGAGGACACTTTGCTAGTTCCTTCCATACTATTTGTACTTACAGGGTGGCTGTGTTAAAGGTAAAGTTTGTCCCATGGCTGGCATTGTGTTAGGAGGACATGGAGGGACTGTGTAAGGCTGATTTTCTCCAACTTCTACACCCTAGGAAATGAAATGAAATGGGAGGCTTTGTTTCACTAAAAATGTGCCTTCTAGTACTGACCAAACCATGTAAATGTATCTTTACAATCTACAACTTGCTCTCCCAGGAACAGCTTTTATAGATTTAGATATTTGTCATAAAGTATTCTATTTATTTCCCAGCAGCTGGTGTCAAAAAAGTTGTTGTTGTGTTTTTTTAATATTCCTTTTAAATAAATAAAATCTGTTTTCATATTGTGTAAAATTAGTTTTGCCTGCTGTGAGTTTGTGGCATTATGAAGTGATCATTTCTTCCCATGAATTATTTAAAATGAGGATATCAAAATCTGACGGAACAATACAATGAACTACACAATACAATTTAATTTTATAATACATGAGTTCATACAAGTATCTCACAATGCACAGCAGTTGCAGTGCACTGGATCGGAATTTAGCAGATCCAATCTCAGCTATGTACTTTCTCGAATACTTTGGTATCTAAATATACCAACGGGCTACAGAATCCTGCATATGTTGTAGTCCCCAGACACCCAGTGATGTTTAGAATCATGTATATGTGGTAGTCCCCAAACGCCTAGTGATGTTTATATGCTTTAGGACACTGCGTTTGCCAGCTGTTTCTATCCTCATCAAGCATCATTGATATTAATTGCATTTCCCTCAGCTCCTCTGATCCTTCCATTACATTGAATGAATGTATTCCATCTATGTAACCATACTTACAAAAATATTCTTACTGTAGAGTTCACAGACATGTAATAAGAATCCACCCAAATTCCCACTATGCTTACAGAACTTGTTTTAGAGCTGTCACAAACTGGTAAGGTGGGTAAGGTGGCATGAATGAATGAACCACTAATGAATGAGGAAAAGCATGATAAGAAGATGTAACAAATACCAAATCAGGGGTGACCAAGGGTTATCTTGTATTTGATACTCACACTTTAATAAAGCATAATGAAAAAACTACCTTGA
The DNA here is from genome assembly GCF_011762505.2 of Arvicanthis niloticus. Lineage (NCBI taxonomy): Eukaryota > Metazoa > Chordata > Mammalia > Rodentia > Muridae > Arvicanthis > Arvicanthis niloticus. The sequence continues at coordinate 29,338,220 of NC_047669.1, read as the reverse complement.
TTTTTCCCTCAGTATTTTACAGCACTAAAAAAGAAAAATTATGTCTGATTAACTCAAATGTATTTGTAGAGTCAGTGTATATTATTTCAGCATTCACATAGCCTTTGAAAAAAATTTACCACACACATACCAAAAAAAAAAAACCCTCATAAAAACATATTATGGGATATCACAGGTGGTTTGTCAAAGAAAGAAACTTGCTCACACCATAGAATAGAGGTTAATGAGCACATTTCTGGTAAGTTCTGCATATTGTAGAATAACAGACACTGAACAAAACTCTGAATCCTACAGCAACAATCTCACTGCTAACTCTCACAATCAAGCTTTCCTACCTATACCTCTTATAAAAGGCACTGCCATCCTCCCAGTCACTCGTTTGTGTCACACTTAACATTTGTGTTCTTCTCAACAATCCCTACTAACCCAAACCCAAGCCACACTCCCAAACCAGTCATCTCTCCCCACATCTGCCATCACCAATTCACATCACAATTACCTCCTTGCCAGCTTCCTGTTTCCACTGTTGCCTTTTGGAATTGGATATCAAAGCAGAAGCTAGAGTTATCTTAAAATCCGGGGCACATTATATTGTTCCCTTGCATGAAATAATACAGTCAGTTTATGTTGCAATACGAATGAAATTCAAATAAAAATCATTAAAAATAATGTCTCCATCTTCTCTGCCCATCTCTGCTACCTGATCTCCAGTTGTCACCTTTTTTTTTTTAGAAACTTGGCTCCTTTTGTTTTGTCCCCAAAACAAGTTAAACTTATTACTGCCTATTATTATTGTCACTGCTTGTCTGTCCATTTCCTAGATCTTCACATGGCAGATCTCTTCCCATGTTCTAAGATCTAATAAAACCTCTACATAGCAGTCCTTTGTTCTTGGACGTGATATACAAAGCATCCGCACTGTGTCCCATCCTGCCTCAGTTACCCCTGTGTAGTAATCCCAGTTACAAGTGCCATTCTGTTACATACTTTGTACATTTATGTCCCTGTGCCTTGTTTCCATTTAAGGTTAAGTTACAAGAGGATGTATATATCTCTTAGATGAACTGCTACATTCATATTCTAGTGCTGTGTAACAATTTTTCCCAAAACACAGTAGCTTAAAAAAAATGAACAGGTATTTGCCTAGAGTTTCTTTGGGTGTCAGGAATATGGATGTATGACTACTGGTACCTGAGTCCAGTTCCCTCATGAGACTGTGATCAAACCTGCCAAATATGAGTTCTTGCCTGATATTTCTATTTCAGTGAAGAAGCCACTTCTAAATTTAGTCACTAACTTGTCACCAACCTTGATCTCTTCTATACAGGAGAATTTCATGACAAAGCATTTATGTGTTGTTCTCCATCTAATTTTGTCCAGAAGGTACCATGACAAAAACCACAGCCATTTGAAAATACATTATTTTTATCAATACCTTGTGTTTTGTTCTTACTCCTGTCAGAAGTGACATACTGTCTCTAGTTAATAAAAGAAAAAAAGATAAATATATACAAAGGTACAGACACAGGACAAAGACCATTATATACCACCTTAAAAGATGCCTATCTATTACAACTGTTAATCTACACACAAAATATTTTTCTAGCATTTAGTAAATAGGCTAATAGAAAAGAGTCTTCACTGATTAGTATTCTATAGAAACCTTCAAATCTTACTTTTTTTCCAGAGGCCAAGAAAAATATCTAATCAATAAATTTTCACTAAAACAGAGACATCCAATCCAAAAAAAAAAAAAGATATCAAATAAGCTCCCAGAGGGTAAGCAGAGAGTAGCAGTGCATTCGCAGCTTCTTCACTAGTAAGAGCACCATATGAATAACTATCACAGCTCACATAAGGCCTTTCATCTAGAGCCTCAAAAAAAACAAAAACAAAGGTAGGAAACACATTTTAACAATCACAGTTACTTTTTGTGTGTTTCTTTCATTGTTTCTTTTATTGAAAATGGATTTTTGTCCTTTAGTATATTCTTCAAACATTGCCTGAGTTTGTTTTTCATGGGCCATCTACTACTGCAAATGTGATCTATCCCAAGAGTAGTTCCTGCTGCCAGTTAGTATGCAGAGAGTATTGGACCTCAGAACACTCAGATGTAAGAGATGTCTACATCCCTTCCCACAAGGTTCAGGACCTCCTGTGGAGAAGAGGAGGCAGAAAGAGTATAAAACTCTGAGGGGATGGAGGACAGCAAGAAACAAGGCCTTCTAAACATAGCAGGACTGAAGCACACATAGACTCACAGAGACTGAGGCAGCATGCCCAGGGCCTGCATGGGTCTAAACCAGATGGGGCCCGAACACTGAAAGGGAAACTGGACACAGGTTCCATCCCTAACTCAGAAGCTACCTCCATTGAGAATCACTTACAAATCAAAATATACTTTTCTCCCAGAGAGTCTAACTGGGAAAACTATTATACATGTAAATGAGGCATACTATATAAGAAAATAAGGCAAATCACATTTTTAGGCTGATGCTATTTAATATGTCAGATCCAATTAAAAATGGAACTTATAAATTACTAGATTTCCTAATCACACTAACTTAATATGAACCTTTAACCAATAAGATTAATAAAAATTTGGGATTCATCCACTGTACTGAGAACAAACTGGAAAGGTTTGTGTATTATAAGTAAATTTTGACAACTCTAAATGAGCATAATGGTGCATTCCTGGTGTCTGTAATACATATATGTCTAAATAAAAAGGGACAGTAAGACTTGAAATTGGGAGAGTTACACTAGAATTGCAGTTAGGCTCTCTGAAAGTTTAAAGAAGGTTCATGCTAAAGTAATCAGAGAATTACTCATAAAAATTCTAAAATACTAACATCACACACAAAAACTACACATCCATGAAGAACAAACAGGACAGGGAAGGATGCACATTTGAAAGACAACAAAGGTCAGCCAGTTAAGAAATTCATAGGAGATATACCAAAATAGACTATGGCAGACTCAGGGACTGCATCATGTAGAAAACAGGAGCTTCATTAAACCAACTTATTGAGGTCTTTGTTTACTACCAAATAGGCAAGTGAGTCTCACATGTAATAAAGCTATTCTAAACCTATGATTAGCATTCTTAACAAGATGTTACTATTCCTGCCTTAATAATAACAGAGGAGCATCAGTATTTTACTTCTGGCCCTAACAGCAATAGTATTATTAATCTATCATTTGGATCTTTCTGTTTCTGTCTGTCTATCCACTTACCTACCTATGTAATTTCCATCATCTATTTCCTTCTTCTAAATATTCCAAAGGCATGCCCTCAGTATAGGACTCTCTCAAATTACTTCATAGAACATTTATTGTAGCATATAGGATTGAAACACTAAAGAAGAAATACTCAAATCATAACCTGATCAGAATCTGGGGCTCTGTTCACATTTGTAAAAAGTGCCTTTTTCTTAGTGCTGAAGAAATGATTCATCAGATGTTAACTTTCTGCTCCAGGAGATGGCCCAGGTTGATCCCCAGCTCCCATATGATGGGTCAAATGCATCTGTAACTCCAGGGGATGTGAAGTTCCAGGGGATGTGAAGCCTTCTTTTGTTCTTTTCAGTCACCAGGTATGCATATGATGTATATACATTCAAAAATCCAAAGCACTCATATACACAAAAATATTAAAATATTAGTTAACTTCAAGGGGCTTTTCAGATACAATTGGGCAAGGCATCTCTAGATGAGACTATCCTATATTACTAAGATATACTTTATCTCTAATGACACTTCCATATAAGTACGCACCAGAAGAGGAAAAGATAAATGGCATAAGGCCATCTGAAGACAGAGGCATAAATTGAGATTATAATATGTATCTATAAGCCAAGAAATATTTGAAACCACCAGAGGATGAAAAAGTAAGAAAAGACTCTCACACATTTGTGAGAGAAAGTGTAGCCGTGCCAACATGGTAATTTCAGTTACTGGTTTCATTGCTTTGAAAGAACAAGCTTCTAATGTTTAGGCCATTAAAATCATGCTTATTTACTAAGGCAATCATAGAAAAACAAGATACACCAAACAAATAAGGATATGCCTCAGAGAGAAAATGGGAGGCAGTAGTCAGAACACTTAACATGAGCCTAACCAGGACATAAACAACAGAAATGTAAAATAGACATGAGAAACCCCACTAGGCCCCAACCCTATAAGATTTATGGACAACCAAGGAATGCTGAGAGTGAAGAAAATCGTCCTACCCAAAGAAGAGCACACCAACTGGTTATCCAATATCAAAAGGTAATCCCTGTAAATCCACATACAACTAACATTATACACATGGAATAAGTTGTATGTGTGTGTGTGTGTGTGTGGGGTGTTATTGTAACAAGAATTAATGAAAAAAAGGGCATGAATTTGAAAGAGAGGAAGGGGTATATGGAATGAATTGAAGGGAGAAACAGTAGGAAGAAATGATGTAACTATATTATGATCTAAAAAAATAAAAGGAGAAAATCTGAGTGACATAGATTCAAGTTTGGACCTGGGGTTTCTCTGTGCTAGTTATGTGTCTTTGAAAAAGTTACTCTTGATCTCTGCTATTTAGGTTCCTAGTAAGTAAGACGATGGTAAAGTCCCCTGCAGGGTTATTGGGAGTCACGTCCTCCTGTGAAGTACTTCACTGTAGGCATGCCAATGATATTCTGCTTTAGGGGCTGGAGAGATAGCTTAGTGTTTCAAACCAAATACTTCTCTTAGAGAATATTGGAGTTCAGCCTCAAGCACCAATCAGGGGCCCGACAAAAGCCTGTATCTGCAGTTCCACAAGAACTGACATCCACTTCTCAACTCCAAAGACACCTGCACTCATATACACATATTCACACACAGACACATATGTGCCCATAAATTAAAAAATCATAAAATCAAAATTTTTTAAAATATTCTACTTTATATCAAGTGCTCGATCATTTTATTGATAATAAACTCAAACAAGTTATACAATTAAAAAAAACTATTATTTTCCTTAAGAATCAACAAATACTTAAACAAGTAATTATAGAAAGGTGAGAATCCAATGAGAGCTCCTCTGAATATATATAGTAAAGGTAAAGAAATCCTAAGAACTAATATGGTTAAGAACTGGAGCCCCATGAAAATGAAGGTTTTCACGATTTGCACATGATGTTATTGCATACACAGAAAAAGACTACCAAGACTTTCCAAACTATTGAAAATAATAAGTAATGATAGGAAATTTCAGGAGGAAAAATCAATATGTAAGAATCAAACTGTACCACATCAATAGCAAATTACTGAAACAGAAGTCATAAAAGCAATTTAATTTATAACATCTATCAAATATAACTAAGAATAAATCCAACCAAAGAAATAAAATATATCTATAACAAAATTACAGACACTGAAGAAAGATATTAAAGAAAACACACAAATATGGAAAAATTTACTATGGATACATAGAACCAATATTTTTAATGATAAATTATTACCATATTACTAAAACTGATCAAGAGATCTAGTGCGATTCCTATCAAAATACTCATGGTAGTCTTCACAGAATTATAAAATTCGTTAAAACTTATATGAAAGCACTTGCTTGTATGCACCTGCGCACACCCAACAGGCGCACACACAGGAGCCCGTGTGCACACACACACATACACGCACACATTGCAACTGCAATAGCTAATGCCAAAAATACAAAACAGGAAAAAGTACATCATCTGATTTAAAATGTATTATGACTAGGACTTCTGGAAACTGCACTACCATAAGTGCATGTTTCAGAACCCACATGTCTAAATAAGCTGATGCTTGACAAAGATGTTCTCACTGAAGAAATTAATTGTGCCAAGAAAATTGTTTATACACTCAGACCAATGAAACTAGAGTTCGGTCTTTCACCAATTATAAAAATTAACTGAATTGAATTAAAAAATAATATAAGGCTAACTATTAGAAGAAACTACTAGAAGAGAACACGTGGAAATGTTTCTGGGCATTGGGATTAGCAAGGATTTTCTGGGTATGACACAAGAAGCACTAGAAACAATAGCAAATACAAATAAATATGATAACACCAAGATAAAAGTTTCCTTTCAGCAAAAGAAACAACACAAAAAAATTTAAGTGGACAATAAACACAAATTTATATTTCACAAAAGACAAAAAATAAATTAATAGATATATGAAAAATGTTATAAGTTGTAATTATCAGGAAATAGAAATCAAAACCACAACAAGAGTCAGCAAGACAGCTCAGTAGGTAAACAAGTATGCATGCTACATACCAGACTGGTTGTGTCCCATCCCAGCATTCCATGGTGGAAAGAAAGAACCAACTCCTGAAAATCGTCCTCTGACATACACATACATTCGATGACATATGTATGCCCACAGTCACACACTGACATCACAGATACATTCAATAAATATAAATTTTTAAGGGATTACTCTGGTAAGAAAGAATAGCTATTCTCAAAAGGACTGAAGAAAAGTGTGGTGAAGAGATCATGAAAAGGAGACACCTGCACATTGCTCATAAGAGTGTAGACTGGTACTGTCACTAAAGAAAGACTGTATTAGTTTTGCACTTCTGGTTACATGCATTTCATTTAGTACACTAAAGACAATCTACATTCTCATGTCCTTTATAGCACTATTCACACTGGCTAAGAAATAGAGACAAACATCAGGTATAATAACTACAGAATGGACTTTTTAAAGTAGAGTAAATATGAACAATGCAATTACATTTGACTGTAAATGCAGGAATGCCAATCAATGGTAAAAACAAGGATTTCACCAGATAACTGGAGATCATTATGTAAGTGAAATGCACCAGGCAGAAAGCTCTCTATAGGAAAGCTAAGAAAGCTGATCCTACAGAAGTTGAGTAGAATTCCAGAAGATAATGACAAGGAAGGGAGGGGGAAGGGGTTGAGATACAAATACTAAGTTATCATCAGGCAGGAATCAGAAGTTTACTACTGCAGAGCAGAGTATCCACAAATGGTGTCTGTACAATCCAAAAGCTTGAAGAAATAATTTTAAAAGTTTATAAAGAAATAATGTATGTGTTTAGGAGTATAGATGAATTTAAGTATATTTAAGCACTGGATAATAGAAAATACCTAAGTGTCACATTCTCTATGAATACACATTTTATAAAGCTATAGTAATGAAAATTAACTTTGCCTTTAAATAAATCTATCTTACCAGCTTCCAAATTAAAGTGTAACAAATTAGCTTTTATATCACAAATCATATAAAATATTTCTTTATTCACTCATTTAACAAACCATTTAATGTTTCATCAATTTCCATCTGGAGGTATGATGTCTGGTATTAGAGAAACTGCTTGAAAATAATATACTATTTGTTTTTAAGAATAGAGTTAGGTAAAAGACCAGTGAAAATAAAACACACCAGGCTGGAAATGTGGCTCAATTGGTAAAATGTTTACCTACCTGGGCCTGAAACTCAGGATCACACAAACTGGCATAGTGGCAAGGATTGCAACTCCAGCACTAGGGATATGGGGGCAAGAGAACCAGATTCTCATGGTTTTTCTCAACTACACAGCAACTCTGAGGCTAACCTGAGAGTTAAAAGACTGTTTCATAAACAAATGAATAAATAAAGCTTACATCTACAGAAGTGCAATGTAAGTAAGAAAATTTAATTAGGGAATCAGTAAAGGCATCTCAAGAGAAAATTAGTTGTAACATTGACTTTATAAATTGTTTTACTTCAGAGAAGTGTACAAAAAAGGGAAGAAAGGATAGTGAAGAACGTTTTAAAATATCCGAATATTTTTAAGCTGCTATGAGGGGAAGACATGAGTCATTCTAGAATGATTGGGTTGCAAGATTAATATTAAGAATATAAAGTGACTACTGCAAAAATTTAGGTAAAACAAGATAGCACTCTGAACTATGGATATAGCTTTGATATGGAGAGAGAAAAAAGATTAAATACATACTTCCAAGAAAGATCAAAGACTAGGGAGCAGGTGCATGTGGGCCCAAGCGGATTCTGAGAAGGAAGCACCTTATGAAGACTTACATGGCAATTCTAAGGGGAAGAGTATACTTGAGAGGAAGAGTTTAACTGGCACATAGTTTAGTTTGGAGGGGATATGGGTCATTCAAGAAAAGAGCATGAGAAGGCAGTGCTTAGAGACAGTCCAAGCTGGAAAAAGATATGGTAACTGTTCAGAAATATAATACAAGTAGGTATGAGAAAAAATAATATGTTCAGGTATCCAACGTGGCCAGGATTTCTAAAAGGAAGTTCTAAGAACATCAGCTTCCAATGCTGCAAAGTTTAAGGCTATCTTCATAGACATCTTAATTTTGAAAGCAAACAGTTTTCCACTGCAATCCAATACTCCCATTACCTTCAGTCTCTCTGAATCTATAATATAATTGCAGAAGAAAAACAGTAAATGTAGGATTCGCCACGTGGTCTCAGGCATGAATGTATATGGAACCTAATTGTCATGGATAAGTAAGTGTTCCAAGGAAACTGTACATGGATGAAATTATTTCAGCACTAATGGGGACACTATGAACATTTCCAGACAAAACAACCTAAATGCACTATGTGGATTTGCTACCTCATTATTTTTTGGATATAATTTACACACCTTTCCCCCTTCTTCTTCCCTTTAAAAAAGTGTTTTAAGGTACACTTGATAAAGATTAAATCACAAAGTTAACATATAAAATTTTAGATGCTTTGACACTCTGATTAGCTCTTGAAGCCAGCACCACAATAAAATAAGAGTTACTCATCACACCTAAAATGTGTGGACTTACTATCATTCATTACCCATTGACCTTCAATCCCTAAAACTGTATATATAAACAATATCAAACATTGTAAACCTATTTTACTTTTCCTATACTCTGTAGATTATTTTGAGAATTATCCATGTAGCAATAATTCAACTCAATTTGTTATTTTGTGGTAATCATTTACATTATAATTTGTTTATCCCTGTCTCTGAATGGTCACACAGGTTGTTTAAATTTTTATCTCATATAAACAAAGCTGTTAGGAACATCTGTGTATAACTCTAATAAAAACATTTACTTTCCTTGCTCTTTCATAGCAGGGAAAAGCTAGATTACCCAATAAATATATGTCTGATTTTTTAAAAATGAAAGATATTAAACTATTTCCAGATAATATGCAATTTTACTTTTTGACATATTTTCCACATTCTCACAAATATTTGGTATGGTCACTCTTCTTAATTTCAACCATGCCAAAATATGTGTAGCAGTCTCCAAGCCTTTACACTGACATGTGATTTATCTAACAGCTGCTAAAGTTGAGCATATTTTTATGTGCTTCTATCTTTTGTGATCAAAATCTATTAACCATTGAACACAGTATATGTTTTCTTAATGTACTGCATTTTGAAAAGTTCTCTAATGAATAAACTCCATGCAAATATTTGTGTAGAGCATGTATTTTATCTTTTATTGTATTAATAATATTTTCAAATATACAAAATTTAATGGTGATGAAATGTAGCTTATCCATTTATTCTTTTTATGGCTTCCAAATGAATCATACTCTTATCATTTCCTAGAAAATAACACGGTTGATTTGTTAGTACAGATTTAAAGTGTATAGAACAGGACCTGACACACACTAAGTATCAAGAGTAATACATATCCAACCAACAAACGAACCATTACAAGTACTAAACTGCATATTATAGAAACTTACTTCACAGAATCCTAGAAAACAAAATGTTCTTAAGTTGAAAGTATAATTCAGTTTTTTAATTAGATCTACCATGAAGACTGGTTGATACAAGAAAGAGCCCACATTTTTAAAAACTCCTGGCATTTAAGAACCTGACACTGCATCTCTGGAGAGAGTAAGTCCTACCCTACCATCTGAATTTGAATTCTACAGAACCGTCTTTATAGCAGTAAATCCTCTATACACTTCTATCCCTTTCATTCCCCCTGACTCAAGTCCTACATGAACCCTTGTAAATAAATCAAGGCTGCTCAATTCTCGAAAACTCTAATTGTGCCAATTATAAATAAGCCTCAGGATGGATTTCAACCAGCACCAGCCCCAGAACCATTATCTGCTACTATAATCCATTATTTTTCTTTCATAATTAATTTCTCTAAGTAGGTCAGCACTATTCCTTTTATTTAAGTGCTGTTCCAGCAATCCTGTTTTCCCAACATCCAAAGCCAACTGTAACCATGTATGTGTTTTCTATGCAGTATACCAAAATAATCTTATAAAATCACTAAATCAGGTAGTAAATACTTTTTTCCTAATGAGCAACAAGAGAATGTATTTTATGAATCCACAGCTGCTCATACTCTGACTCTATGAAGTAACGTATATAAAAAACTTTATGATTTCTAGATACATGGGTGTTTATATAGGTGCTTAAGAAAATAAATGCATGAGAAATTATACATGAATAAAAGAAAGAAAGAAAGAAAGAAAGAAAGAAAGAAAGAAAGAAAGAAAGAAAGAGAAGTAGCCAGTCTGATTTTCATGAATTTGAACATCTAAACTACTAGAAACAGTTGTTACCTCAGCTATAGATTGGCAGTTCTACAAGCAGAGAAGAGACACGTGTGATGTGTATGCTGCATCAAACTTATCATAGAGTAGAACGGTGTTAGGGGCACATGTACCTACAAACATGCATGCCTACATATAAGATCACAACACAAATGTTTTTCTTTGACCTTATTTATTCATTGAGAGACAATCATAAAACTTGTGGTATCTCCCTTTCTGTGCTCAGCAAATTAGACATTGGAAGCCAGGAATACATGTAAACTTGGGACTAGAGAAGTGCTCTATCAGGGAGTGCTGTCACTCAGGGTTTTGGTGGAGTTCTGAGACCTGTAGGTTAGAATAAAGCCAAGAAAAAAAGGAAAATTGCTTATAAGAAGAAAAATTAATCTGGCCCTAATTTGATCCAATGACACTTTTGAGAACATCATCACAAGAAGAATGAAGACACAGCAGGAAACGAACAGTAAACTCAACTCATTGTCATAGAGTGCCATTTACTAATGATAAACTAATAGTAACCTAATAGTAAACCCAATTCACTGCCACAGAGTGCCACTCATGTCACATATATTTTTATTAATTTATTAAGACTTTTCTACAATGGTTTTTGATCCAATTTACTCAACCTAGATGCACACCATACTTCCCCATACCCTTCCAAGTTGGATTTCTTCTTTTTAAATGTGCATTTTAAATTAACCTACCTTATCCAATTCATGCTGCCCACATACGCAGGGATGTCAGGCCATTCACAGGCCCACAAGCCAGAAGCCACACCTTTAATGAAAACAGACTCCCCATGTGCTGGAAGCCATCAATTTCAAGAGCTCCTCAATTAGAAGTCTAGGCTTCTTAGCCTTCCCCCTTGCTTAAATAACTACTTCCCTATGAATTTAATGCCAGTTTTTTTTAACCATTTCAGGTCATCATGGTCAAGAGTAGACTGAATAGAGGGAGGAGGGAGTTTTTAATGAAAAGAAAAGAACATTAGTGTTCACTACACACTGTTGAGGTATGAATCCAGAGAAGACTAGGTTGAACATCACAGCCCAACATTCTAAACCTCCACTGGCTGTGCTGTCACTAGAGCTTGTCATTCAACTATTTACTCTTGATCTAAAAATATCCTGGTCAAAAAGACTGAATGATTACCCCACACTGTAGCCCGTATTTAGTGATCTGAGAATGAAATTTCATTTCATGCAAACAAATGATTTTGCTCTCCCAATCAACGAATAGCTTCATCATGTGGGAACCATCATTACAAAGAAATGTGAATGACAATTTTAAACAAATGGATTATAATAGAAACTTCTAACTAGGGCTATTTTTCATAATGATATTGCCATTAGAAGAAAGTTAAGGTCTTACTTTTCACTTAACTTATGAGAAAGGAGAGAGAGAGAGAGAGAGAGAGAGAGAGAGAGAGAGAGAGAGAGAGAGAGAGAGAATGAGAATGAGAATCTTTTGCTCCATAGCTACCCTTAATGCTTGGGGACTTCTACTTAAATGTGACACTTAGGCATAAACATCGCAAAGCTTACTCCTAAAGATGAGCATGGTGGCTTTGCTGGGTTGAAGAGGGTTTGTGGGAATTAGAAGAGTCTATTTTTGAGCACTGCATCTGTGAGACATATGAAATTCATTTGGCCAAAACAGCATTGTAAAACTAACATTATCAGGGGAACTTTTCCTGAGGAATATCACAGTGACTACAAAGAACTTATAGGAATCTCCTTCCTTCAGAAAAAGGGAGGTGGTGGTGGAGCATGAATGAGAATGGGTGGAAATATTGCTTCCAACTGGATCTTACTTGCACTCCCTTTCCAAAGCACTTGGTGATGGTATAAGGAAGAACTTTGACCTCACCATAGACTGTGCTTTAGTTATAGTGATGCTTTAGTTATAGTGTGACACACCCACTGAGCCAAGTGTGGGCACCTTCTCTGAGGTACCTTATGTGACTTCAGCAAGTAATTCCAGAATGACTCACTCTTCAGTACACATTAACCAAAGACATCTTGCCAGTAAAATAAAATAAGCAGCCCAGATACTTTCTAACTTCCTGAAGTAAAGTATCTCATAGGCAGAATCATTCCCATCTTCCCTAATCCATACTCCCTCCAAACCAATGCAAAAAGAATAAGAAGAGAAAATGAACCTAAGAAAAACAATTAGCTAGCGCACCCTTCAAAGCCTGTAAAATTATCTAGAACAACAGCATGGCCATTGTTTGTGCTGTCCAAACCCTGCATGTTTGCTAGATTACCCGATGTCCTGAGGGAATAATAAACTAAGCAGATTAGATGTAGACTGATGTGTTCACGCCATCACTGCCTCACACAACACACACACTGTTCTGAGTGTCTGAACACATGCGGGCAGGTAAACCCAGAAAATGGGCACTCCATGTTGGCAGGAGGGGAAGAGGCTGCCAACAAACAGGGCCTGTTTATTATTTAACAGTTGGTACTGCTAGAGGCCTGGCACAGCTATAGAGCACTCTCTGTTTCACTGCAAGTCAGCCTGATTATGAGAGCGTGTGAGCCAAATTGTGTTTACCATAGTCTGTGAGAACTTCAGTGCCCCCAACAGACATGGAAATTCTTACAATAGCTCTCATCCAAACAGAAAATCATCCCTGAGATGAAGGTAAAGGGCTCCATGTGCTTAAATCTTTTCTCATCAGCTGGCTGTGGGTCTCTCAATGCATTTGCTTTTCCTTTGCTCAAGATAAATCATTCCTTTCCAATGCCACAGACTCTAACCCTCTGGCTTAGGTTGCTTTAGTTTGGGAACTAAGTGAACCAAATTCCATGTGAGTCACCCACCTACTTGTATTGCCATCCTGCAAGTGTGGCTGGCTTTCCAGTCAAAGTCTCTGCTGCCCAGGACAGCTCCCCCCTGCTTCTCCTTCACCAGGGCTGCCTCTGCAGTCAGTCTCTTGTCTGCCAACACAGGCCACAGGTGGATGCCTTCCTACAAATCCAATCAGCAGGATAATGTGCTACTATCACAAGAGTGGACCTTAATGACAAAGAGCCCTGCTTAGATGGTCACCCCATTAACTCTGATTCGATTATTCTGCCCCAGCAGAACACTTGGCTTCACAGCCACAGATGGCACCTGCCCAACAGAAAACCTGTAGAGAAAGTACTCACGTGTGGTTCATATGTTGTCAAAATATTAAATTTGATGTTAGAAAAATACATGTGTCATAAGAACTCAGAGGCACTGGCTCCCTAGGAAAGCTCTCACTGCATTTTTTTTTTTAAACAAACTATGGCCAGACCACAGATTGCTGTGTTACCCAGGCAACTTGGATAATCTAATCAATTCCTTCAAAATTTAACATAAATCAATATTCCCTTTAAGTATAAGACCCTGGGATTTTTGTCTTGCATATACAACTTAAGCATTCTTTGAAACTTTATATAATCTATTTCTATACAACTGCTTATATATTCAAAATAAAACTGACTACAAAAAAAACTAGTTCAATATTTTGAACACAAACAGTATCTTGGACATATTTTATCCTTAGCCACAAGTAGATATCACCCAAATGCTTCTAAAATTGAAAATAAAGACAAACCACTTATCTTATTCGTGAGTGTATAAACTAATTTTTGTTGTCACTTGTTCTTTTTGTTTGTTTTGCTTTATCTTGTTTTGTTTTTCAAGACAGGATTTCTCTATGTAGCCTTGGCTGTCCTGGATCTCACTTTGTAGTCCACACATAGGCCTCAAACTCAGAAATTCACCTACTACTGCAGGACCAGAGCTGAGATTAAAGGTATGTGCTACTACTGTATGGCTTGTTCTTTGTTTCTTATTTATAGCTACCACACATGTGCTGAGTCATACAAGTATGGTTGGTTTTAAATAATTTCTCAATTCTAAGTGCCACTCAAAGAAAACAATGTTTATCATTGAGTAAAAGTATAATTTTATATTTCACACTATTGTGGTTTTCAAAGACAGTAGTTATCTCTAGGTTGTAGATTATGTTCTTCTAAATTAAGCAAAACTTAATAATCAAGAACCATATGCACAACCATAGCTGGTACTGAGATTCTCCTTGGCTTAATCACTTCCTCCTCTGACCTAGCAAATTCTAGCTGGGAGCCTCCACACCTCCTATGCTCTCAAACAATGGCTCTGCCAGTGTCACAAAGGAAAAATGGTATCCCAGCTAAGAGCATAACAAACCAGTAGGAAGAAGAGCATATGGTTCTATGTGTAATGATGCTGCATCTTAAAGGGAGCTGTGAATGGCAGCTCACTCTTTTCATACACACACACACACACACACACACACACACCACACTCACACACATATACATGCTATTATATGTATATATACAGGAATGTATATATTTGGTGGTAGCTCTTCAAGCAGAATTTCTTACTTATTTTGTACCTCTTTGGTAATTTATATTTACTTAAATTCACTTATCATATTGAAAGTTTTAAGTTTATCTGAAGAAAATGTTATAGTTAGTTTAACTTAATTCATTTCTTGAGTTATTTCTCCATTTACTTTTTACTTTTATGTATTTGTGGGTATATTTTGCCATTTATTGTCATTTGTCAACTAATACTAGATTGTTTAGCTTTTTATTCTCTTAAAAAGAAAATAAACTTTGAATTATTAGTGTATCTTTTAAAATTTTCTTATTTATAGATTCCAAATTTATTTGTACAAAATTCTTCCTGTTTTGCAGATTCTTGTTGTTCACCCATCTTGCTGAGTTGAATGAGAATGCATTCATTTTAATTTTTTCTAGTAGTTAGAGTGGCTAACTTTAATAGGATTCTGAACAGGGTTTTATCTATATCCACATGTTCTCATTTCTCTGTAAATTCTATAATATTTCTTTAAAAATAAACTTAACTGAAAGAGTTTACTCTTGGCCCTAGTGCTAGGACTGAAAAAATAAACTAGTGCTGGAGACTGGACCCACAGACTTGACATGGTAGCCAAATGCTCTATCACTAAGCCACATCTCCATACACTTTAAAACTTAAAAAATGATTTTCTCATCATAATTCTAGTAAGTGTTAGAAGCATCTTCCTCCTTCCCCAACTCTTTGTTTCTACTATTTATTTTGGCTCAATGATAGCTTTCCTTCCTCTTCTATTTCTTATTTCTCTCAGCCAGCTTCATTTCTGTTTATTGTCACCATCTCTGATTCTGCATACCTAACTCTTGACCCTTCATTTTAAGAGAGCACAATGTCTTCTATTTCTATGCCACTATACAAAACATGCATTATGTTCTGTACTGTTTCCTGCTACACATCTGGTCTACCTCTATTTAATGTTACTTAAGCCTTCTTGTAATCTATGTGGAGATCCAAAAAAGGTTCTATTCTATTTCCTTTATACAAAGAATTAACTCTATCAACTCTGTACCAAAGGAGGAGGAGGAGAAGGAGGAAGAGGAGGAAGAAGAGGAAGGGGAAGAGGACAAGGAAGAGGAGGAAGAGGAGGAGGAGGAGGAGGAGGAGGAGGAGGAGGAGGAGGAGGAGGAGGAGGAGGAGGAGGAGGAGGAGGAGGAGGAGAAAGAGAAAGGAGGAGAAAGGAGGAGGAAAAGGAAAGGGGAAAATGAGAATAGGAAGAGAGCTACAAAGTATTATATGGTTTATGCTTTTTAATTTTGCCTGTCTCCCAAATAAAAGGAGTTTGGATATGTCTCATTTTTGATTGTTTCACAGGAAGAGATGAAAAGAATAACATTTCCTGTTTATTTTATTTCCTCTTAATTGGTAAAAACACAATTTTAATTATTGGTCTTTCTCCAACCCTTTTCTCAACTAAGTGTTTGGCCATTTCTTGTCAACTGTAGCATCCACATTCCTGGAACCCTGTATCACTGTTCTCATAAACATATTTACATTTAATCAGGCGATTCTTTAAGACTACTGCTATACTAGGCTTCCAGAAGATGCTATAAAACCAAGCTGTGTTTCTAGAAGGACAAATAGGCAAAGGGATGGAGATTCCCAATCAGTATCTAGAAAATCATCTTATATGAAAAATAAACTTCAGTTGCCTTACTCTTTAGATTGCCTACCCCATTTCTTTTTCTTACAACAGGAGAATAAAGCATTGTACATTAGTAATCTTCCTAATTAACTGTTAAACATGTACTTACTTTTCTATGTGTGTATTTTGCCTGCATATATATCTGCTCGCCACATGTGTGCCTGATGCCTGCAGAAGCCAAAAAAGACTGTCAAATCTCCTAAAATTGGAGCAGCAGATAGTTGTGAGCTGCCATTTCGGTGCTGGGAGTTGGACCCAGGTCCTCCAAAAGAATAGTCAGTCGCTTACCACTGAATTATCTCTTCAGGCCCTATGTTCAAAAATTCTTTAAAACATTAAAATCGAAAGGTTAATATGATTTTATATTTTCTCAAGTAATCCAGTGAGTTGATCTTGCAAGAGTATTCTGTGGCAAGTGGTTCAGGAGAGGATTTCATTGGTAAAGTGTTTGTCATGTATACACAAGGACCTGAGTTCTACCCCAGGACCCATGTGCGTGGCAAGGTAGTGAGCGTTTATATAATCCAAGGGCTGGAAACAAAGGTCAAAAAGATCCCTTCAACTTGCCTGGTTTGGTGAGCTCTAGTTTCCTTGAGAGACCCTGACTCCAAATACAAAGTAATACTTAAGTGAGCAAGACATCCACAACACTCTCTGTGCTCCCTGCCTCCAACACAGAAAACTAAAATAAAAAGCTCTGGGTTATGGAGCTCTTTCTGCCACTAAACAAAGATGGGTCTGTCAAATAATCTAATCTACAAGGACTTATTTCTCTAGTCTGTAAAACAGGTATGTAAAAGACTACATTCTTTTTTTTTGCTTACTTCACATATGAGTGTTTTGTGAGTACACAATGAAGAAACATGGAAAATGATTTGTAAAGCAGAAAACAGCTGATCCACAGAAAATAATATGTAGGATATTTGAATAGGAATGACCACATAGACCCCTGTGTATTTAGTCCATAGGGAGTGGTACTATTAGGAGGTGTGGCCTTGTTGGAATAGGTGTAGCTTTGTTGGAGGAACCATATAGGTGTGGAGGTGGGCTTTGAGATCTCATATCCTCAAGCCAGCCCTAGTATGGCAGTCTCCTTCTGCTGCCTGTGGATCAAGATGCAGAACTGTCAGGAACTTCTCTAGCACCATGCTTCCCACCATGATAATAATGAACTAAACCTCTGAACTGTAAGCCAATCCATATAAAGTCCTTATAAGAGTTGCCATGGTCGTGGTCATGGTGTGTATGCACAGCAATAAAAACCTTAACTAAGACTCTAGGACACTATAAAAATAATAGAGGTCCAGAGAAAATTATCCAACACAACATGAGGCTGCTCTCAGTGAGCCCTTTAAAAGAAACAATTTCTCTCCCTGCTTCTTTTTCCTTTGGTATGTTTGCACAGACCTTCTGTTCCATTTGTTGTAACTTGTACTGCTTAAGTCTTCTATGGAAGATTCCACAGGGTAATAGTGAAATGAGAAAAAGTCTGGGTGTCAGACCAGGTTTGAATACTAACTCTCAGTCTTGGGTCTTGTGCTCCTTGTTAAATATCCCTGAGATGAACAAGTAATGTCAGGAGGAAAATCTATACAGAGTCTGGCATATGATATAGTTTCAATAAATGGATCACAAAATCAAAGATAATGCATAGGGTCATATAGTATGTATAGAACTTGGAATTCAACAAGACTCATTTGTTTCCTTAAATGCAATTTGCTTATGTTATGTTCCTAATATCGTTTTAGAAACACCTCAGGACACTGTAGTACAATCTGTGGAAGCTCTTAATTCAGGATGCTTTTTTAAAAATGGTAGCACAGATATTTGCCTTTATAAATATTTTTATTTGTTTCTATTTTTTAATTGTTTTCCCCCAGTAACCACATAATTTTAACAATTTGATTCTACTGACATCTATCTCTATGGACATTAGGGATTTTGCACCTTGGAAGAACATTAGCGATTGCTTTTATATAGTTCTTATATAGAGCTTTATGATTCATGAACGGTCAGGGGCAGCTTTGCTTGTACACTGAAGGCCTAAAATCAGCCATAGGCCTAAGTCAGCCTGCTAACACAAAGTCTCGGGTCTCTGTGGAAAAACACTGAAACAGATAGCTATAAGATATTGTAAACAAGCAGCTTTGGTGGAAATTTATCAGCCTGGATAGGAACAAGTAGTCATAGGTCTTGTAGACAGTCATAGACCTTGGGTAGCCTTGGTGGATAGTACCAACTTAGATAAGGACAAGTGAATCATAGGCAGAGTCAAAGTGAACTGTCCCCTGAACCTTCACCCAGCTGACACTCTGTTCTGGAAGATATCTGTACTCCCCCCTGAACACCTATGGTCCTGTGCCATCCCCTTCCCCACATCCTGCCTTTTTGTGTATATAACCCTGTGTGAAAAAGTAAAAATTACGGTTTGACAAGCAGTGGTTCTTTGTGTTCGCCCATTTCTCCCCCATTCTCTCTTAGGTGATCTCCCCAGACCCTGTTTAATGCCCTGCAGGACAGGACAATGAACAGTTAACATTTCCAACAAACGTCTTCAAAATGCTAAAAATACTAGAATATATAGATGTGAATATTGTTATTAATGATGAAAAAAAGCTACAGAAAACAAAACGGAATGGAGTCACTGCCAAGCTGTCCAATCCCTGGCCAGCAGAACAAACAGACATACTCAATCTCACCCTCTGATTGTCTGTCAGCATTTAGAGCTTGAGTTTCCCTACTGTCACAAGGGGAAAAGGACAATTATTTGAGGTAGCTCTAATTTGTGTATTATACCAATGGTTCTCTTTATTTTCATAATAAGCAAAAAGCAAGTCACAGAGGACCCTGGGACACGAGAGAGGGACAGGGGTCAGAAAAACCAAGGTGAGGGGTAGAGAGCAGGAAGACTGTGAAAAGATAAAATTGGGATCCTGGGATCCTCCTCCATCATTACATGACAGAATTACTTAAGAACAAAGGCTGCCTTTCTTCTGTGGCCTCCTCCAAAACCCTGTAGGAAGGAAGGTGACTGCTGAGTCTTCATTTGGGGAGCAGCAGGAGAAGAAATTCTCTCCTTAGGTAAATGAGCCCCTTCCTGACAGCTGTGGGAATGCATGCTTGCTTCACCAGGCCTTTTAGAAAATTATGCCTAAAATGACTAATGATTAAAATAAGATAAAATCAAATCTAAACACACACACACACACACACACACACACACACACACACACACACACACACAGGGATACAGTTGTAGACAGAATGACACATGAACCTTGCTGTAAACTTTCTAGTATTTTTAAAGAGGTATGGAGTACTGGAATACAATCTGGGAAATGCCCTGAGATATGAGTTTTTGACTCTTGATTTTAATTTCTACACTTTCCTTGTATAACTGTGTAGTCTTACCCAAATGACTTAACCTCTCTGGATTTCTGATCTTTCATATTTAAAATGAGAGGGTTGATTAATAAGTGATATTCAAGAGCCCTTCTAGACATACAAATTTCCTAATCTATAATAATAGTAATAATAATAATAATAATAATAATAATAATAATAATAATAATAATAATATACATTAGCTGGAGCTTTACCATGCGTGAAGGATGTCTACATGCATTATCTAACTGGTTCTGCATGCCAGTGCAGAGGTAGTATTAGTATGATTATGCCCATTTTTAGAGAAGAAACCGCAAAATGGTAGAGCTGGCATTGAACAGATGTTCCCAAGAGGAAAATACCCTTTCAGTAAAAGAAGCAGCTGATGCTAACAAGGATAACTAACAGCAGATAATTTAGAGTGTAGCTCTTGTTTAGGGGTATGGCGATTTCTAGATGCTGCATTGGGGGATGATAATCTACCATGTGGAATGTTATCTGATGATGTATTTATCAAAAAAAACTAATAAAAAGAAAATTAAAAAAAGATACAATAATTGTTACTGCACTACACCCTAATGAATTATTGTGTTCAAGGTTCCCACAAAAAAAAGTAATATTATACTCGGCTTATGTTTTAATTGATTTATTAATATTTTATCACAGGAATGTAATTTAAGCTCCTCATGATTTAGATCTCATAAACCTTTAGCATTTTGCAAATTCAAATTCCAATTTAAAGCCAGGGCGAGCAATTAACTTTTCTATCATCTTGTCAGGGGAGAAGGTTCGTGTTTAATTTGAGACAAAGTGACAGAAATATATATACACTGTATGTATTACTCCAATTTAATTTATGAGTCAGCACCATCCACCTTCAAAATGTAGATTTAATAGAAAGGGAGGAAGAAAAGGCCTTGCTATCCTGATATCCTGATAGGATTGTGATATGTGTCCTGAATTTCTTACACACACACACACACACACACACACACACACACACACACACACGAGTGCCTGGCTGCTCCCTGAGCAGCTAGGCTGCAGGCTTATTTTCACCTCTTTTGTTTTAAGTCCCTTTTGCCAGTTCTTTCATGCAGCATAGTTTTTGGAGGATCTCAGAAGGACTTCCTACTCTGCCCGATCCTCTGCTGGGTGCAATGCTCACTAAGCAGAGAGCCCGCTTTCTTTGTGGCTCTCCATCCCTACAGAAATTTTTGATTACAAATAAGCCAGACAGCATGGTAAATACCTTCTGGAAATTATTTCTTCATCACTTTTCTCATTTTTCCAAAGCAATCTTTTAAGTGATCTCTACCTAAAACAAATTAACAGCAGCAACAAAGCCCCTCCCACAACCTAATTCTCATTTGCACATTACTTACTGCAGATAAACCAATGGTACTTTCCAGTGATCTTTGAAAAATTATTTAAGGACAGGGTAGGAATCAATGAGCTAAAATGATGAAGGCAGTCAGGTAGGTGGGGGAAGACCTTCCCTTTGGTGGTTATTAAACACTGGAACAGAGCTGTAGAAAGAGGTTAAGGAATTCTTCCTAGCCCTGTTATCCTATAATTCACCAAAGGCGCACAATGCTCGATGCTGATGAGATGAGTTACATGACATCTCCTCCCTGGTTCAATCAAAGGGAAGCAATTTACATCTCAAACCAGTTCTCTCATCAGTGGGACATAAAAACTGCAGAAGAGAGACACGGCAAATGTGCTTATTTATACAGCACCAACTCGGGTACCACTGTTCTTTATTATTTTCCTTTGCTCCCTCCTCCCCTTTTATGGTGGCCATTTTGAATAGGATGCTTTAAACTCAAAAATGAAAAGACTATGAACAATTCTAGAAGAAAATTAAGTGAAGATTTCTTATAATCCTGACATCACTGGGCCTTGTGGTACCAGGCCAACCTTTTGTTCCATTTAAAAGTAAAATCTGATTCCCTTTGCAGGCCACTTGAAAAAATTAGAAGACAGTTAATAGAAAATTCTGGAAAGGAATCTGACAAATGTTTATTTGCTTCCTAGGCATATAATGATGTACTACATAAGTGAATATAGTGCATTTGTCAAAAAAGGCAATGCCGAATTAGTGTGAGATTTTCATTCATAAAACACACTTATTTTACTAATGGTCTCTGTTAATCTTAGTTAAATTATGTTGGCTACTTTTTACTTGCACAAGACAGTGAAAACAACCCAAATGCATTTACTGCACCTGCTTAAATGCAGTCATATCTCTAAAAATCTATCACAGGAAGGGGGACAAGCTCTCTCAGACATGTCTTTTAGACAGAATGTGGGATTAGGCAGAGGGGTTTAAATACAGGAGGTAACACGGTAATCATATTCATCAAGTACACAAAGAAGCAAAGACAAGAAGCTCCAGATAATTCTTTTTAGTGGACTCACTAAAATAACAATAACAGCTTGATGAAGAGAACATGATTGTGGGAAGCTTGTCCATTTTACATTTTCTCTTTACATCGTGCAATGAAAAAGGAGCACCTGCAGCCTCTGCATGAGGGTGTGTGTGTGATGGTAGAAGGAATCATGGGACACCAGTTTCCCTTAGGAGCTCCCAGACTAATCTCCAGGGCTACCCCTGCCACAAAGCCACTGAGCCCTCAGCAATACTTATGCAGTGCAAATGCCCTCCTCAGCCTGCAGATAAAGGCTTTGCTTGACATTTTTTATTCACACACACATACCAGCATCTTATCACTTTAGACTTCCAGGTAAAACAGTCTTCTTTGTCCTGAGTCTTTTGAGACAAATTACACAAAAACATCAAGTACCTTGCATCACTTGGTAGCGTCTGCTTTACTGAGCGACAGCAGCCAGCTGCAGTATGACTGCTGCAGTGTCCTACTCTTAATCCAGAAAAAAAAATGTTGTTAACAGCACATCACGGGTCTTTGAAGTGCTTGAGAAAACCATAAACTTAATTACATTGGAGGGCTGGTGTGAGATTTCACATGAAATTTGAGCCTTAGTTATTAAAAATAAAAATTGCATTTACTAAATGCTTCTTACAGTAAACCAGTCAATTTCAAACTCTGAAGATTGTATGAGATAAACTGGTATTTTTAAAAATAGAAAATCCATGGGTTTCTAAGACACATTTCGACTCTTCTTCCTTCCTGCTGCTCCTTCTTTGTTCACAGTTTCTGTGTTCTCCTACCTTTTTTTCCCCTTCTCTCTAACCCCACCCCCCTTTCCTCTTACACATTTTACCATTAATTTGGAGGATTAGATGGTAAAATTTGGGTATAAAAAACTTTATTTTTGTTTATAAGTTCATGCACTTTTCTAGTGTAAGTTCAGAGAGAAATGGATGGCTTCATAGTTTGTAGCTATTTTTCAGGGTTCAGAGAATTTCTAAACATTCCCATACTCCTGTCTAATATTCTGAACTATAGCTTGTGACAGGCTCTAAGCAAAGCTGATTCTCTATGAATGACTGCAGTCGCTTCTGCAGAGGCACACGGTGACTAGCAAAGGAGTCCATGCACCACATATAGGCTTCCTTACAATGGCAGTGACATCAGCATGACACACATGCTCTTTTTCACTGTTCTGCATGTCTATTTTCAAAACTAAGGCTTCAAATAATCCTTGCAGATGACAGAAGTCAAAGGCCTAACCCATGTCTGTGTTCTACAATTACAATTCATATAGTTTACATGTTATTATTAACATTTACATACCATTCAGAAACTTCAACAAAATTAAGATGTGATTGTTGTACAAAGTAGTTTGCCATAAGCCTCCACTGAAGAGGCAGGAACACAACAGAGGTTTTAAAACTAAGGTTTAAAGTTTTCTATGAACCCACTCACAAATCCTTTGAACTATAATGGTGTCCTGACTGCAAGATATGTTGGTGACACAAAGCTTGTGTAATTTGACTTAATGTGCACTCCACAAGATGGAACCCACACTCGACACTGCCTGGGTAACCAAGAACTTGTGACTATATAGTCAGTCAATGGACCCAGGGGAAACCCAAATAGTTCTGGTCTTTGAAGATAAAAGCAGTTAACATGCCATGGCTCCTGAAGTCTGCTACACTTGAAGATCAGTGCAGTGCTCACCGAGCATCAGCAAAGCCTCCTCCTGCAGCAGCTAAGAATAAATATAGAGAACCACAGCTAGACAGACATTACATGGATAATGAAAGACCTTGGAACAGTCAGCCCTAAAGGAATGTCTCCATCAAATCTGACCACTCAGGGATCAGGGAACTCTTCAAAAGAGGAGGCAGAAAGCTTTTAAGAGCCAGAGGAGATAGAGGACACCAAGGAAACAAGGCCTTGTAAAGCAACAAGACTGACTAACATATGAGCTGACAGAGACTAAGGCAGTATGCACAGGGCCTGCATGGGTCTGCATTAAATGGGGTTCTAGAGCTGAAAAGAGAAACAGACACATGACCCCATCCCTAACCTACAAGTTATATCCAATCAATAACCACTTACAAATAAAAATTTGATTTTTCTCCAAGGGAGTTTCACTAGAGAGACCAACTCCTACTGAGGGCAGGCAGGCTTACGTCCTAAAGTAGACTGCCTACAGAAAGTGAACTCTTAAAAAGGTTCCTGTCTCATGTCAATGTCAGGGATTTTTTTTTTTTTTTTTTGATCTTTAAAAAAATTTTAGTTGTTTTAAATTTAATTTAATTTATATATATTCTCTCTCTCTCTCTCTCTCTCTCTCTCTCTCTCTCTCTCTCTCTCTCTCTCTTATATTATGGCTTCCAGTTTAGAGTTTTTATTGGATTGCTGAGCGTGTGAATAAATGGGTCTCTGCCTCTATATGTTTCCTGTGGCTTTTCTTGGTCGCTTTTCCTTGTGTTTGCTTGGTGCTTTTCTGAGTAATTAGATATCGCTCTATCTTATTATATCACATCACCTCCTAGAAGCCTGTTTTCTAATGAGAGACAGAGAAGGACTGGTGCTGGATGTGAAGGGAGGTGTGAATGAATGAAAAGAGAGAAAGGACATGACAGGTCCTGAGTTTGGGCACCAGAGAAATGGGAAAAATCAAAAGGAAAGGAACTGACCATGCCTAGGTATGGTGGAGGAGAGTATTTATGATAGACATGTGGGATAGCATAACCAGAGGCAGCGACAGCTGGGAGAGCCCAGAGTGGACATGACCAGACTAAGCTGTGCCATGTGGGGAGATGGGGAGGGAAGCAAGAGGAGAGACCAAGGGAACAAGTGTAGTGACAATTTTGGCATTTTGATTTTTTAAAAAAAAACACAGGAATATATATTAGAATATATTTCCAGGGATACTGGACGATTCAGATTGTCCAGAGCAGCTGACTATGACTTACCTCATGCTCTAGCAGGAATGTGATTTTTGCCAGCTGCAGATAGTGTGAAACTGTGTGACTTTGAAACCTGACTACAACCCTAGTCAGCAGGAAGTAGTCTAACAATAACATCACCCCCTTTCTGACTCCAGACTTTATTCAGGGATCTCTCTCTGTCCTCTCTATCCCTTTTTCTTTCATCTAGTGTTAGGGTGTTGAAGAATGGCAGAAAACGGAGAAGGGTGTTAGGAAAAAGAACCTGCAAAGTAGCCAAAGGAAAAAAAATACAATCAGGTGCAATAGCCAGGAGTCCAAATGGTACAAAGAAAGTCTGTAACCAAAATGGCTGCATTATATAGGGAAGAGGAGCCCAGCCCCCTGTCCTGGAAAATTTTAGGGTAGGAGAAAAGATATGTCAGGGAAGGGGACCTTTTAACATGAAGGGACTGTGAGATACAGGGAGAAACTGCTGGTCAAGTAACCACTCTGACATGTTAAATAGGCACTTCAGCCATTTTCCCCAGGTTTGAAACCCAAGAGTGAGAACATGGGAGGAGCAGAGGGAGGGAAAGCATAATTAGGATATATTATGTGAGGGGGGAGAAAGCATTTTCAATAAGAGAAAAAAAACCCAAACAATTATGGTTTAAGTTTTTCAATGTATAAAATCCATCAAGGACATTTGCCATTCTACAGAAATGTTAGTTTTCCTGGAAAATTAGAAATTTCCAAGACAGAATAGTATTAAAAATTACAAAGCATAGCACATAGCTTCATGACTGCAACCATTGCTATCCAGTAGAGAAGGCTGAACAGCAGGTGCAGACTAGCACAGGGCCTCCCTCTGCCTCATGGGTATGGGTCAATGGTAAGGACAGAAGAGAGACACTGACTAAGTAGTTTAGAGACAGGGACTCTCAAAATGAACAATTCCTTTATTGTCCTTGGTTAGAAGCAGGAAATGTCCTTGGTTCTCAGACCAGGAGTGCCACAAGGGAGCTCTGATTTCTTATCTCATAAATGAGCACCCTGCCCGGAGGCTGTTTGAGAGCACTGAGCAGCTTTGGAACTGGATTTCTGGATTTTCAAGGTGAAAATGGACTGTATCTACTTCCCCATTTCAGCCCATCTTATAAATGGTTTTAACATTGCTGCCTCACAAGGGAGGTGGTACAGCAGCCTTGATCAGAGCTTTGTTGAAGCCTATTAAGGCAAAGCTATTTCCTCCTGGTTAAAGAAAGGAATCAACCTCTGGCCTTTTGTGCAGGAGATGTGACATCTTGACTAGCTCTAAAAACTGAACCATCACATACCATTGTCTCTACCTTTAAGAATTAATCCATTTTCAACAGCCAATGGCCTGGCCAATAGAACACCTATAGGAAGGCTAGGCTGCCAATCTTCTGGTAATGAGCCTGCCACTCAGAAAGACTGGCTCACCTGTTAACTATACGGAAATGATAGGAAGAAAAATCATCTCTTTAATGAGATAAATATCCTTTTCCTTCCCAGAAACTCCATGTCTCCTGCAGTAGTGAGAGCTGCTGTCACGTTTTCTAACTGAGAAAAAAAAAAAAAAAACAAAAAAACCTGTTCTGTTTCTGTCCTTCTGTCCTTTCTCTTAGATGGTGAGCGTAGTCTAGGCACTCTAAACTTCTTCCCATTTTTCCTCTGAAGCCATATCCCTATCAGCACTCAACCATTCAACCATGTAGCAGCTTACAAACATGTCTTCCTCTTGTTTACTTCCCCATCTTCCTTCTTCAGGCAGTTTACCTGCCCTGGTGTTTTTCTTTAAAACTCTAATAAAATTGTCCTCAAGTTCTACCTCAACTCTTAAATTCTTTTATTAACCAGTTCTCTGACTATTTGTGTTTATTGTCTTGCTTGTTCCTTGACTATTTGCATCTATTGTATTGCTAGTTCCTCAACCTAGAACTGACCTTAATACTTGCATGTAATTAAAATGGTATAAAAGCAAAAAGGAGGAGGGGGGATGGGATAGGGGGTTTTAGGGAGGGGAAATGGGGAAAGGGGATGACATCTGAAATGTAAATAAATAAAATATCCAATAATAAAAAAGAAAAAATAAAGGAAAAAAATCCTGAGCTGAGACCCAGGTGGTTCTCTTCAAACTTTCTGGCAAAGCTAGCTATCTTGGGACATTCTCTCTTAGTAGAATTCTGAATGGTCTGGTCATGTCAGAATACAGAGTCCTGTGATACTTGACTGAAAATGTTCATACCTTTTATGTTTTTGCTAAAATTACAAATATGAAAGAATCTTACAATGTAAAACTGGAAGTCACATTTTAAGATTATGTTGTTATCCTTCAGCCAATTGTATCTACATACCTTACAAGGTTGCCAATTCCAACCTAAATGACTTTATTTTGTTTCTTTCATGACATTGTTCTGTGCTAAAATTGTATGTTCATTATCTACCATCTTTCTTCATTACTAAAATAGAGGCTAAGGAAGCCAAGTTTTTAAGTATTCGGAGTCATTCTTAAGCAATGGAATGTATGGTTGGTGCTCACTATAAATTTGTTAAGTGAATAATAGTGTTTATTTATTCTCCTTGAACTTTTATAGCTTAAATACCATCCTCTAAGGAGCACAGTGATGATCCTTAACACTCTAGATGGTATAGAAAGCCGTGGGAAGAACTCACATTCCAGGAAGAGTACCTTCAGACCTCTTCTGAAATCACAGCTTCTTGCATGGATGAGATTAACTAAAGAGCCAAAAGCAGCACCACACACCCAAAACCAGCCCTTCACTCTTCCACCAACTAGTTCTTCTCATCCTTAGAATTAAAGTGAGTTGTTACTGTCCCAAGCCAAACACTAGTAACAAGAATCGGCAAATATCAGAACTTTGGAACTTGGGGTACCACCTGTCACTTACAAAATAAGATGTAATCATCTAGCTGTCCAGACTAGTGATTCATAAGGTCTTAAATGCCATTTACTTTCCCAAAACAGTGATACCTTGGCAACTTTTTATTATATAATAATGGTATTATTTTTCATTTAGATATATACCAAACATCTTTTTATTTCAATGTGGCATACAGCTTTCACAATTGTAGAATTTTACAGTTTTAAACACCAACATGCTGAAGTCTTTTTTTTTTTTCTGGTAGAGAAGAAATTGTCTATCATAATTTTAGCAGCAATAATAGTTCTGTACATTTCTCTTAGCAATTTTCAACCTCAGATTTCTAAGCACTGTGCAAACATTAATTTACTAAGTTATGCTGTGCTCTGTGAGAATTAGAATATTATCATATCTTCATTATTTTTAGCTGAGGATCACATGACCTTAGCTTGCCATGGCCACACAGCAAAGATGAAAGCAAGTAGAAAGATGATTCTGTTTTTGAAGTAGGTGCCCACAAAGATTAATCAACTGCAGTGAGAATATATGTAAGGCAGTGCATTTTTCTTACCTAGTCCTTCCACATGAATTTTGTTTAGTTCAGAAGCTGTGAGCTCTGAATGAATGAACATCTTTGAAAATAACAGGGCCACTCTTAAACAATATTGCTTGGCAAATATTGATCTGTTATGTGTTAGACACAATTCTTAGAGTTCTACTTCTAAGAACCAGTGTGTGAGTCTATGTAAACAGAGCTCTGTGTCTTGTTTAATAACATGTCTATCTCCAGAGCCTAGATGTGACCTGAAGCCATAGCAAATGCTGCTTGAATCGGTATTTTTTATAAATAAATAATCAGAGAATACCCATTCATTCATTATAGGCTGACTGAACTCTGGAACAGGTTGTTTGTAAGCTGGGAACATCTGATTAGACTTTCTTCCTTAGAAGTAAAGAAAAGTCTTGATTTGATCATGTATGAGTGAATCTAAAATGAGGATCCTCTTTACAAAAGCATGTATCTGTTTAGCAGAGATTCTTATCACATACTGTGTGCAGAGTATTGGAAGAAGGCCCTTGTTTTAAAGAACAAATGTGTTTTCTGTGAGTCTGGAGGAGTGTGACTATGCAGTAGAGGCAAGGTCTGCCTATGAATCTGTGAGTACAGCGTGCTATTGGTATTTGTCCCCTAGTCTATAGACCACTCAACAACCCAGTATATTTACAGTAGGTGAGGAACTGCAGAAAAATGTAAGATTAACAATTAATTGAACCATATATCTATAAAGTGGGTGATGACAATTACCTAGATCACTGAGTAAGTTTTGAGAAAATTCACAAAATACATTCTGAAAGATGTCTTATATATTTTAGTCATTCTTCTTCTTACTTCTCTTCTTATAAAAATACACTCTTGATGGTCACTTGCACTACTTTAAAGTAGTTTGTAGCTACAACTAAAAGAGAAGATCAAAAATAATACCATTTTGTCTTAATTACTTTTCTATTGCTATGATAAAATACCAGATCTAAGGCCACATATAAAATAATTTGACTTAAGTTTCCAGAGGTTTAGTTTATGATGATGGCGCAAAGGCATGATATAAAGAATAGCTGAGAGCTTACATCTTGAACTATAGGTAGGAGGCAGAGAGTATGACTATGGGAACAGCCTAAGTCATTTGAAACACCAAAACTTGCCCCCCAGTGATACACCTCCTCCAACTAGGCCACACTTCTTAACTTTCTCAAATAGTTCTACCAACTGTGAATCACGTATTCAATTACATGAACTTATATCGGCCATAATCACTCAAATCACCATAAATCAAAATATAACTGATTACATTATAGCTTGCTGAGGTACTTGCTCATGTGACTTTATACTGTGTGTTAGTTTTGTGACTCATTGCTGTAAAAAATATACCAGTATACACTAGCTGATATGAGGCCCCCGACACATATATATCAGAGGACTGCCTGTTCTGGCTTCAGTGAGAGAAGATGCACCTAAGCCTTGAGAGAATTGAGGCTCCAGAGAGTGGGGAGGTCTGGTGAGTGGGGAGGTTTGGTCAGGTGGGGGTGGGGGTTGGGGACATATTTTTGGAGATGGTGGAGGAGTTATGGGATGAGGAACAATCAGTGGGTAGACTAGGAGGGAGATAAAAACTGGACTATAAATAAAATAAAATTTAAAAACTAAATACATTAAAAAAATAAAGTTGAAAAAATCATCATCACATTCAGAATTTTTTCCTCCTCCTTTACTGTTGGTACCTTGACAGTGCTACACAATAGCAGGCAGGCTGTCAGCCTATTGCCACTCCCATGAACCTGTCCTCTAACACTGTGTTCAGCTATCTAATCCTGTTAGGAGTCACTGGAATTCAACCAGAATCTGCTTGAACATCTGTATTTCTCATTTCTTGTTCAAGCAGATTCTTGTTGAACATTATACCTCATGTGCCTTATGTATTTAGTCAAAGGAAAAAAGATTTTCAAGATCAATTTTATCCTCCTTAATTCCTATTTGTTTTTAAAAAAAAACCTTTGTGTTTATGCATATGTGTACAGGTTTGCATAAGTGCTTGTATGTGTGTACATGTATGTGCACATACATGTATGTAAAGTTTAATGTCTTTCTCAATCAGTCCCCTCCTTATTTTTGGTAAAGGGATTTCTCAATAAATATGGAGCTCACCAATTTAGATTGGATGACCAGCAACCACCCCAGTATCTTTTTGTCTCTACATCCTCTGTCCTGGTGTTACAGGCATGCGCAACTATGGCTGCATTTTTCTATGAGTGCTGGCAATCTAAACGAAGGTCTTCAGGACTACAAAGTTAAGTGCCTTACTGTCTGAACAATCTTTCTGGTCCTTGGCTTCCTAGTAATTACTATTTTTTCTCTGAGTAATGCTCATGCCAATTGCCAAAAAGTAAAAAAGAAAGTTTTGTAAATCTCTCAAAATAAAATGATATAATAAGTAGCTGCTATCTCATGGAAGAGATAGCTTAATCTATCTGACATTTACTATACAATTTTTATCTGTTTTCAATAGTTCTCACATAATAATATTCATAATTGTCGCCTATTCTGAAAAGACTCCAACTTCTAGGAGGCAAATGGGCTATAGATAATTCAATTGGTAGAGAAGACAAATGTGTAGCTATTACTATATGTTAAAATTTAGAGGAAATAGATGGCATCTCAGAGTGCAAAAAAGTAACATGACACATACTTGCCTTACAAATTTCCCGAAATTTTCTCCCTCTGTTGCCATATTCCCTTTAGCCTACATATGAACATTATGGTTCTCTAAGAAGCCTGCCCTTAAAGTTATTTTTAATATTATTCAGTGGATATAAAAATGTTTGAGAAAAAAAGTGATATGATTTTCTCTTGGACTTATGTTCCATAATGGACAACTGAAACACAACCTCTCCTTTATCTCTTAC
Organism: Arvicanthis niloticus; assembly: GCF_011762505.2. NCBI lineage: Eukaryota > Metazoa > Chordata > Mammalia > Rodentia > Muridae > Arvicanthis > Arvicanthis niloticus. The sequence goes on along the minus strand of NC_047669.1, from coordinate 29,306,539 downwards.
AAACATTCATAAGATTCCCTCCCTCACAAAAATCATGTTTATTGCAAACTGGGTGAAAGAACACAGCAAACTGAAGCATGTGGCATCTAATCCATCACACAGAAGGATCAAGCACTGAGTAAATACTTCTAGGCTCCTACACCAATGATGCATTTCCATGCTGCCTTTTTCCATGGTGTTCAGAACTTCAAGCAGATATATTTGTCTAAAATCAAGGCATGTGTAGAAAAGTAGTTCTTCATGGCTTGTACCTTTTCAGCTGTTTTTCATTGACAAATTATAACATTCTACAATTCTGTATCTTCTTATGCACTAAAGAAAAAAATCTTCCATCCTAATCCATTGTACATGCACAGCATTTATTCTCTAACAGATTCCTCATCTATGAGTTTTAATTTCATTTTTAAGATACATAAATATTCTGAACAAATCCCATGTTGTTTTACTCTCTCGAAACTGTTTACAAATCTGTTACAATAGAAACTTATCTGTACCATTAAAATTATTAATATATTTTGAGTATTTCCAATTATTTCCTACATCACCCCTAAATCCAAGTGGCAAATATCATAATTTGAGGGCAAATGTGGAAACTTCTCTGTCAATCTTTTTGGTTCTGGAATTCTATCATTTAAATCTCAGAGATAAAGGCATTATTTCTAGAAACAATTTACATCCCCTGTTACTCTATAAAAGATCCTATTCCTGTTTTAAAGATGAAGAAGCACATGAACAAAGAAGTTACATACCTTCTCTAAAGCCTTTTGGCAAGTGAGAGATTGAGGATTTTAGCACATGGAGGCTAACGTGACAGGCTCACTCCTTACATGATAGTGGTCCCCTCTAGAGGTTAAAAGAGAGGAATGGCTAAACATCTGACTTTAGAAGAAACAATGTAAGTTTAAAGCTCATTTTTACCAACCACTGTGTGGTCTTGGAACCAAATCTTACCATTATGGGCCTTAATTTTCTGTGCATTCACATAGTAAGCTATTCTTTAGTAATTATTTTACACAAATTGTTTTATTTAATTATTAAAATGACTTGTCAGCTATTGCTATTCTTGGGTCTGCATTCAAATATTCAAATGGTCACTGATCAAAAATAATTCTCAAACAATGTTTATCTGATGATCATTTACATTTTTATCATTATTAAACAACTAAGTAAAACAAATATTTATATAGTATTTATGTTGCATTAGACATTCAAAAGAATCTAAACATGATTTTAAATATTCAAGATGTGAATAGGTTATACACAAACACTATGTCATTTTACATAAGAACCTTTTGTTCAGCTTGTGCTATTTGCAAAAGTCGAACCAATAACCTGCAGATACTAGCTTTGAGTTTGACCACAGCCTTATGCAGTGTTATCTGGGTAAAGTGAGGCTAACTATGTGCCTGTTGTTAAACAGACCACCATCAGTAGCAAAGATAGATTTTCTATTTGATAGAAACCATATACACAATCACTAGACTTAGTGAGACTTAAGCAATAGAATCTTCTTTATAGTATTGTGACCTGTATTTTTGTCAGGATTAAATGGTAGATACTATCCAGTCAATTAAAGGCACAAAGAGAATAAAAAGATGACTTTCCTGCAAGCGTGAGGGAATTTCTCCTCCCTTCTGACTCTAACTATAACATTAGTTCTTCCTGAATCTTGAGTCTGCTGGCCTTCAGACTTCAGTAATCCTATCAGATCTGCCATGTATCAGACCTCTGGACAAAGATGAAACCTCTATCTTTGGTTCATCTGGGACCTTAGTCTGCTGTCTGTGGACCTTGGCATGAAACAGACTCCATAAACATGTGACCCATTTCCTCTTATATTCTCTTTCTATATATGTATGGATACTAACTGATCCTTCCCCCTAAGTACTCTGATCAATACAGCGTGTGAAACATATGACAGATGCACACAAAAATGGCCAGAAATGTACCTTAAACATTTCCTAGGGAAAATTAGAGACAGATACAATACAACATGAGGTGCATGTCCTTTAACAAGGGCAAAAGTAGGTCCAGAGGAGGACTACTACAATTTTAAGTGCAGTGAATTCTTAGAAGGAGGAAAGAAAAAGATGTTTAAAACATAAGCCCCAGATTGTCCCTGAGAAATAAACAGTAAAGACAACCACCACCATCAGTGTGGATTGTTCTAGAAATAAAGAGTAAGAGCTCCTTTCCTGCCCAGGAGTAGCATGGTGACAGCAAGCTCACTGGCAGGATTGATTTGTCCTCTATTTGGGGAGGTAAGAGGTTACAAGAAAGTGAAGGAATTAACAGAAAAGGGGAGACTTGTTTACTGCCTCACTGCGCAGCAATCCAGCTCACCCAACTTCTGTCTGTACATTTCAAACCCAGTTATCACCCACTGAGGAATAAAGAGACTTCTCCTCAAGTTTTTGTAAGTGTTAGTTTTAGTTAAGAGTAGAAAATTTCTTTGTAGATACATGGGTTACACCAATGTGTTAGACCCATTCTCAGCACACAGAGACAGAGTCCATGCCAACTCTCCTGAATATTGTTGTTTAGTTAAGGCTAGGGCCAATGTCATGTCTCAAACAACTGAACATAAATAGAGAAATAAGTGACATCTACTCAGTCTTGGTAACTGTATTATTCCCACCCTCTAAACTAAAAACCAAAGAAGCTACAATTGCTGGGAAAAGAAGGGGAAAACTGATTAAAGAAAATAGAAATAAAAGTAATGTGACCAATTCCAGTATATGACATCTAATTTTATTTTCCTCAAGGAAAATTGTGTATCATTGCCAAAATTCTCAGGTAACCACAACTGACACTTCTCAGCATCAGAGCAGGGGGAATGGCAGTAATACCTGCTTTTTCCTCCAGCAGATAGAGAGGCAAGCACTCTCCAAGGAGAAGCTATGCTGCTTCTCTTGACTTTTAATCTGCTTTTATGTCTCCTAAACACAGCACTCTGTCTTATGTAATTCAAGGTTCATAGAACAAACCTATTTTACCCAAAGCATTAAAACTAGTGCAATGAATTTTTATATTTCCTTCCGGCTACATTTACTAAAAACCTACTCTCATTATGCAACCAAATATATGCTGGTAATGTGTACATTATAATTTTACAAAGGTCTAAAGAGTACTGTCAATAAACAGAAAAAAAGAGTCCTGCTAAAGAATGTCCAAACGAGCCGAGGAATGCAAACATAAGCCTTTACCATGCTCAGAATCTTTGTACTTGTTACACATGATCAATGGAACTGAATACTGAAAACTGAAAAATTTTTAAATAAACACATTATTATCTTTCATTAGCTTGAACAACTAAAATTCATCAGTTTTTATAGTAAAATATACTTATGCTGGCTTAATTAGTTTTCACTGTAAGAGTGGCAACTCAATATGGAAATGGTGCATAGGAAGAACAGGGAACCTAAGAAATGAGACACTGTGGATAACCAGCCTCATTACCTGAACAGTCACCTTTATTCAAGCAAAACACCCCACTGACAAGAGTACTGAGGTTAAATATACCTATCATGCCATGGCTTTTTCTCCCTCTAGTATGTACCCAAACTGCTTCTGGGGAACTACTACCATCTCTCCACCTTCTCTAGAGATATGAATTCAACATAGCCTGTTACTAGAGTGATGTTGGTATCTAAAGAAAAGAAGGATTTTTTAAGTCCACAGTTTTGAACTCACTGAAATACTGCATAAATATGTAATGGAGAAGAAAATGAACACCTTACTTCCTTCAGATTCTACCTCAAAGACTGGCTTGTCAGGAAGTCTATTCAATGCAAAAGAAGATTTGTTAGGAAATGTCCTCAATATCGGTCAAGATGTTTTTTATTGAAGGTAATAAATTGCCTTTCATTTACCCTCTCTTATATCACAGATTTCCTTGACCATTCTCTTAGTTAGCTTTTCACTGCAGTGGTAAATACCATAACCAAAACCAATTAAGGGGTAGGGGAAAGAGTTTATGTGGCTTACATGTTACAAGCCATGAGCAAAGGAATTCAAGGCAGGAACCTGGGGCCAGGAACTAAAGCAGGGAACACAGAGGAACTTCCTCCACATGTCTTGCTCAGCGTGCTTTCTTTATTTTTATTTTTAGTTTTATTTTTATTTTTTTCAGCCTGCTTTCTATATCCCAAGCTTTCCAGGGTTGGTACTCCCCACAGTGAGCTAGGTCCTCCACATCACTTATGAATCAAGACAATGCTCCACAGCCATGCCCAAATGGCAACGAGATGCAGGCAACTCCTCAACTGAGCTTCTCTCATCCCAGATAACTCTGATTTGTGTCAAGCTTACAAAGACTATTAAGTAAAGACTAAGCTTGTCATTTCATTTCATTTCCATCTTAGCATCTGGGCCACTTCCTTTCTATCATCTTCAGCGAAATCTTAACTACTTATTTTCTTCAACTTCCTTCTATAAATGGGAGTTCTATATCAGAACTCATAGAACTATAGTCAACATAAAAATTATAGAAGAGTTTTGCAGAGTCTCCCTCACCTATTTGTTTGTTGAATCTTTACCCCTCTCCTAACCACAGTGCAGGTATACATTCATGGTTTAGTTACAGGATCATAGAAAGTGCCTTTCGGATGTCTTCTCAAATACTCAAAGGTGGATAGCTGTTGAAACTGATCTCTACATGGACTTCATCAGTCTGTGTTTCTCTACTTCAGAATAGAATGCTAAAATAAAAGTCTAACCTGATTCCTACCCAAAGACTGTGGATATCAAATACAATGGCTTCAGGATACAAGGAAGGGTAAGGCAGAAGCAAGACCAGCTGGTTTTGTTGATGGTTCTACTGTTTACCTGCACTCCTACTGGGCAAAAAAGATAATAAATCTGAAGCTGAAAACAGAAGCAAAGAATTCAAACAGAACATCCAAACTATGGGATTTTGCATCTAGACATATTGTTGTTTCTCTATATAATAGAAAAGTTTGTTTCCAGTAATGCATTATTATAATCATATATTTTATTAATTTAAAAATATTTAAATGCTATAGAAGCTTCCTTCTGAAATAATATTAAAGCCAATACTTATTATGATATAAAAACTGTATCTTGCTAAAGTGCGTTATCTTAAGTGGAAGCAAGCAGACAAGGCCACCAGTTCACTAGCAGATGCGTTGGTTTCTATTTTTGTTAATCAGCATGCTTACTTTCTTATCTAAGCTCTATGCAAGTCTTTTTCTTTTCTCATAATAAACACACATGTGAAATTCCGTCAGTGTTGTTACCAATATTTATTTTTGATGGCCATAGCTTTTCTAATCTTTGTGTAGCCATATGCTTGATGTAGCCTTACCCATTCTGAATTTCCCTTTGAAGACACTAAGAAAATGCAAGTATAATAAAAACTACTCATTGTAGAATGCCAACATATATTTTTAAAGAAGAAATATTCCAAAATGGACTCTTAAAGTTGGATAAAATGTATGCCATAAAAATATGTAGTGCAAAAAAAAATATGTTGGGCATGTCAGAAAAAAATCATCAGAGTCTCTGATGTCACCGTTGGGCTGCTATTAAGTTCCTAGACACATCAACTAAATCACATGAAATGTCAGTGTAGGGTTGGTCAGTTTTACAGGGGATAACTTCATGAATCAAGAGCTAACCCAAGTTATTCCTAAATAACAATACTGGCTAACAGTGTTCTAACGGATAGAGTTTTACTTAGTAACATTTTTTATAAGAATCTTGATCACTTAACCATATAATCTTGTGAAGATTGTGTCAGAATGTTAATGCCTGCAAAATTCAAATCTTTTCTCTCACCTAAGCACAAGTTTGCATGGTTAACATGGAATTGTTTTGTTTTTCTGATTAGTACAAAGTGAAAATACATAGAGTAAACATTTCATTACTGAAATGCACATGGAATTGTCGCTATTGTCAGGGTCCTTCTGTCTGGTTTGAATCCCACTCTTGTCTGACATCCTCCTTCTTTGTTTTTTTATTTGAGAAAACATTTTATTAAACTGGGGCTCAAACTTCTGACCACTAAATTTTATTGAAATTGCTGCATATCAACACTAATATTTAATTAGAAATTTAATTATTATTTTTAAAACAATGAAATTGTTCTTTATATATAAACCCACAGATAATGACAACAATCCAAAATTATATTTTTTCCATTTTTTATTAGATATTTTATTTACACTTCAGATGCCATCCCCTTTCCCCATCCCCCCCCCCAGAAAACCCCTATCCCATGCCCCCTTTTCCTTTTTGCATTTATACATTTTTTTAAAAATGTTAATCATAGGCTTTATAAGTTTGGTATTGCTCAATCAGAGGTGTAACCCACTACCCAACCTAGATATATCAACTATCTTTGACTGGTGGAGATACATGAACATCTACCTCCCTGTCTCCCCCCTCTTTCTCTCTTTCATCACCTACCTTCTCCTCTCCTTCTTCTCCTCCTCTTTTTACTCCTTCTCTTCCTCTCAGTACTACTCCCACCTTAGCTCCTCCTACATATCAACCTTCCTGTTAAAATGAAACTTTTCTCTCAAAATACAATTAGACAATTATATTAATTATGCCAATTTGTACCAGTGAGGTACAAGATAGTCCTAATACCCAGTCCATCATTTTGTTGACTAAACAGATCCTCTGTCATCTATCCTAACTAAAACATTTAGTTCTGAACCTGGCTTTAGGATGAATGTCAGCTGACGACCATCTACTCAAATCTTTTCTCTCAAGGTAAATAGCCAGGATTGGCTATGAGGCTATAAGTTTTCAACCCTGTCAGAAATCCAGAATGACTGAGTTAACTATAATTGTGGGAATCACAAAGCATAGCTTCTAAAACTTAGCCAATTTATAGAGACTTCTGAATACCTGGACACTCCCTCTACTACAAAACGTTGGAGCATCTGTTCTTCTGCCTTCTGGCCCAGGATCATCTGACAGACCTTAGTGCTGCAGAATTATTAAGGGCTGATTACTCTGTCTAGGTAGATATAATCAGTCGACTATTCTGCAAGTGTGTCCTTTTCTGGACAGTAATTTGTAGAAGGAAAGAGGCAATTCTTGTCTAGTGGCTGTCTCACCACAGGGTCTAAACCACCAGCCTAAGAGCACATATGGAGAGACACATGACTCCAGCTGTATATGTAAGGGAGGATGGCCTTGTTGGGCATAGGTGAGAGATGAGGTCAATGGTACCTTGAAGGCTGAGCACTGAGTGGGGGTGGGGGGGAAGGGAAACTGAGGGTGGGGAGGGGGATTGGGGGGTAGGTGGGTAAACACCCTCATAAAAGCAGGAGGAGGGGGGATGGGATAAGGGGTTCCTGGGAGGTGGCTGGGATGTGGTAAGGGGATAAAATTTGAAATGTAAATATTATATCCAATAAAAGAGGGGAAAAAAAGAAAAGCAGTTAGAACCAACATCCTTAATAAAATGTCAGCCCTCTTTAAAAAAAAACTATCTTGATACTAAAATTTGTTTTGAGAATTGTATATTGCAGAATGATCAGCCTTAGTGTATCTACTCATCAAGCAAGCTGGGCAGACATGCTCAAACCTCTGAGGTCCGGGAATTCCATCTGGATGCAGTGAAGACACAGCATCAGAGGCTTGTCAATTTGCCCTTCCCCCAACTCCTCTTCTAACATCTCAATGTCCATAATCAGCTTGAAGAAGCTAATGAAGAGTCAGTGCCCCTATTCCCTGGGCTTGGGGACTGAGGTGGTAAATGTTGGGCTGTCTTTCTAGGGAAAGTAGTGGTTTTGAGGGAATAGAGAGGATTAGCTAGGGTTTATTGCATAGCCATAACCTATTAGTAGAAATCTGTATAATTAGTATCAATATGAAGATATAAATTCTTAAACGGCACCAATTTACTTTGTTTACAAATTTTAAGGTTTTCATTGGTACGAGCTTCTTATTGCTATAAGAGTGAGATGAATATTGTTACTCTCATAGGCATTGTACCAGTATAACACATTTAGGAATACAAGGCTCAGACCCAGTCCTTCTTTAACTTTTTTAAACTGATTTGAGATGGTCAGCCTGTGAGTTAAGGGACTATAGCAAATTCATGGCTTGGAGTTTATTGTTAGGGTGTTTTCTATGTTTTATTTAGAAATAACTGAGTGGAGTTAACAGTCAACAGTCCAGATTACCTTACATGGATAGTTGGTTTTCAAAACATCAGAAATCCACAGAATTGACATGACAAACATTTCTGTATTAATGTTCATTTTGATTAGAAACCTGTCTGCTCCTGACAGCTTCCTATATTGAATTCTAAGAAGAAATTGAGCATCTTTGGAGTTACTCCTTCTTCTTCCTTAAACAATTAGCAACCAGGATAAGTGAATAACAGCACACATAATCTCAAACATCTACCACCTACTTGAGAAACACTGACAGTCTGAGGCTCAGTTCTTCACTCTTTGTGTGATGTTGGTGGTGGGAATGAGAATGAAGTGTGTGCCCCAACACCATAGTTAGATCCAAATGAACAGCAGCCAGACAGAAGCACATGCCGAAAAACATTCCAATTCTCATCCAGTTCTCCAGAAAGTATCCAGCAGAGTGAAAGAAACAAATCCCCCTTCTCAATGTCGATTATGTTAAACATTCTGCTTTAAAAGCCTCTTTCTTCCCTACCTTTGTATTCTGCCACCCCATTCCAGCCTACATATCCTGCCAGGCTCCTCTTCCTTTCCGAATTCACACTTTACTTATCTGTCCTAAAGATCCAAGTTTTAACTCCCATGGTCATGATTCCCATTGCTTTCTAGTCTACTTATTCTACATGCAAAGTCCTGCCATGAACAGAGTTCTTAGAAGAAGGAAAGAGGTACAGGCAAGAGCACTCGGTTAAATGGTAGAGTAAAGAAGAGAACTATTAGTATGTACATCATTCTTACAGTCAGGTATGCAAACCTCGAGCTTTGCAAACGAATGGTGAGATCCTGCTCAACTTCACCCTAGTGCTACCTACATTCTATTTCATTTTTCAGTTAGCTAGCTGCAGGTCATAGTAATCAACCTCTAAGACAAATCATGAAGATCCATGGTCTGTTTTCTTCACAAGTAGATCTATATTTATATTTCAGATGCAGAGTTCTGTAAAATTAATCATTTAGTAACTGTTTTCTTAGTTTAAAAGCCATATGCTTATGCCTATCTCTAGACATACCTTTTATCTTCTCTCAACAGAACAACATTGTTGTCTTTCAATTTTTATCTTTTCAGATAATAGTTGTTAAAATAAAATATATTTTCTCATATTCAACTTCTAGAGTCTAAGGCATCTAAAGTAAGACACCATTTAATTATAATCAGTAAGGGTGACTAAAACTCATGAAGGTTTAAACAAACTTGGCCTTCTCTCTCACATGGTGTTCCAGTGTCTTTTTTCCTATATTGTTCTGTTTATTCCCACAGCTTCTTTCTTCACAAAAAAAGCTAATGTCTGTATTCTTACAATACAATATGTGTGTGTGTGTGCGCACACGCCTGCCTGCCTGCCTTCCTGCTGTCTGTCTGTATGTCTGCACGTCATGGCATATGGCTTATCCTCCTACCTTGAAGATCCTGGGGATCAATCTCAAGTCATTAGCCTTGGTGACAAGTGCCTTTACTTGCTGAACCATCTCACTAGCCCCACAATCTTCCCCAGATCACAAATACATCACATTTTGAAAAGATGGAACTACATAACCATGAGGTTTTAAAGGACTCATGGATCTTTATCTAAAGTACACAATGCACCCATTCATTCTCCTCTCTGTCTCTGATTCACATATTGTCCAGCTGTTGGTCAACTTCTCCTTTTTTTGTGTTCTCCTGCTCATGGTCTAGAGTTCATCTTTTCACCCAATTCCCACAATATAAAACTAAAATTATTTTTTGTAAGGTCAAATCCAAACCCTACTTTCATTAAGATACCTTCCTAATGTTTCTTCCATTAAGCTTTCTTGACAATTTCACTTTCTCAATACTTTACTCGTTAATGGATCATGGGTTTGCTGCTTTACAACTTCTTTCCCTGGCAAGACAGAGGGCTGCCTGTTGGCAGAGTCCATGGAAGATACTGGACATATAAGAACTCTGGTTGTTACTTTCACTCTTAAACCCTTCCCAGTGTAGGTAAGAAGATAAAACAAGAAACAGCTATGTTATGTTGCAGCTGTGAGGAAGACAAGACATTTCTATCAACTGGCTTCATCACAGGGGTACATACTCTTATGGCTACAACCAAGACTATATTACACATTCAGTAAATATAAGTAACTAAAAATTAACTAACTAGGGGAGTGATCAAATATATATGAAGAACAAGAAAGGTATAAGGAAAGAGAAAATAGAGAGTTTAACTACAAGTTTAATGTAAAATGAAACAAAATAACATAAGAAAACCCAAAGCAGACTAGTCACAGGAACTGCATTGGCACCCACTATTTGGGTTGCAGAGCCAGGGAAGATACTGTTGTCAGAAATAAAGGACTTACTGTGGAGCCATAGGGTTCCCATGAGCCACTGAGCACTGGGTACTATGGTTTACATGGTTTAGTTCAACTAACACCCAGAACCAAACGTTGAGGGAGAAAGTATGAGGAAGTACAATCGAATATATTATGACTTCCTCAGCTAGTAACTAGAAAATTCAGTACTGAATGAAACCCAAGTATATTCCAAAGTCCACCATATCTAAATTTAATTTAATTTAAAACCCAAGGCAGGTGTGCTGGAAAGTTTTGTGTCAATTTGAAACAACCTAGAGATATCTGAAAGGAGGGAACGTCAATTGAGAAAATGCCTCCATAAGATCCATATACAGGGCATTTTCTAGATTGGTCATGATGGAGGAGGGTCCAGCCCATTGTGGGTAGTGCTATCCCTAGGCTGGTGGTCCTAGGTTCTATAAGAAAGCAAGCTGAGCAAATCATGTGGAGCAAGCTAGTATGCAACACTCTTCCATGGCTTCATCAGATCCTTCGCCAGGTTCCTCCCAGTTTGAGTTCCTGTCCTGACCTTCTTCAATATGAACTAAGATGTGGAAGTGTAAGCCAAATAAACTCTCTTCTCTGTAACTTGCTAATTTTGGTCATGGTGTTTTGTTACGTCAATAGAAATCCTACCTCGGACACTGGGAGTATCCATAGAATTAACAACAACAAATTACATACTTGCAAAAAGATCAAACTCTTAAATTTTACATAATTGAATATTGAGACCAAGTAGTTGATTCATATGGTTCTAGGAGGAAAAATTACAGAACCAGAAAAACATAAAGTTTTGCTCCCCAAAGACTTTCTAAATCTGTGGGTACTGTGCTCTAATGATCTATCTCTGGGAGCTGAAGATCATGAGGAAAACACCATTTACTCTTACCACTAAGCACTATCCTGTAAAGTACTTGTGCTTTAGGCCACGTGTCTCAAGTACTGAGGAGAGTAGCAGGTATTATAACTAGAACAGTGCAGACATTTTTAGCAAATAAGTTACTCGTAGAACTCCAGTTTTAATGAAGGAATGAGTAGGTCTGTATGTGCAAGCACATCTATGCTGCGAGGATAAATACAGAATTAATCAGCACTTTGACCATATTAGTTCTCTTAGTAAATTCATTTTCATTTGCCATTTGAATCACATCATTTCTCCTTAAAACTTTCTTATGGAATTACAAATGTCAATGTAACAATGGTGTTGGCTTCAAATGCCTCAGAAGGAATCAAGGGATTAGTATACTGTCACAGAGGCCGATTTACAAGGTGCCCTTTAGTTAAAATCACTACAAAAGGGGTTTTTTTTTGCATTTATTAAGAAGTGCTTCAAAATATTTTAATAAAGTGCTAATATGAATATTACATCTTTATCCGTTTTAAGGTGGGGAAAACATAAACAATGTTTCATTTCTAAAACCAAGTTCCCATGAAGCTGAGCAGAAGGCCTGCTTATTACAAATTTTCCCAGCCAAATTCCCAAAGGGCCCCCAACGGGCTTTCTCAATTTGTGGGCACTGTCCTCTAACAATCTATTTCTTTCCAGACTCTCCTTGGAAACCAAAGATTTATGTCATTCTCTTCATATTTGAAAAGGAAATTGGTCCCAGTTAAAAAAAATAAAAATTGAAAGCTTATTTTTATCAAAGAATCCACACTGGCTGGACAAATAAGTCATTAATATGCCCTAGGCCTGAGGCTCCTCCACCAGTGACTCTGTCTCTATAGGACTGTTATCGCTGTTTGGACTTATACAAATCCAGCTTCACAGAAGGCGTTTGTGAAGATGATTCATACTTAGACATGTGTTTAGAAAAGAAAATACTGTCAGATAGTAACTGGGGAATTAGACCCTCCTCTTTGCAAATAATTTAAATCTCCAGCTCAAATTCTAGAGCCAGGGTAGAGTCACATAGACTGGAAACATTTCTTTAAAAAATGAATATTCACTTAGCATCCTGAATTTTTTTTGAGGTCACTCAAACAAACATGTATAGCAGCATTTCATTGATAGCTTATCAAACCACAGAACAGAATGGGACTGAGCAAAAAGGCCTTTCCTAAGGGAACTCTCTGGCCAATGTTCTATAAAAGCCTATGAGCATATTTTTATAAACTCATCTTCACAGGAAGTTACCCAGCTTAATAAGCACAGACCTGCAAGTCAATATTAAAATTTACTTTGATTTCAGCAGCAACAAAGCTGGTCCAACGAGGAGCTATTACATAAAACCCTTATTGTCACATCCGTCATCACTGCTCTCAACAGAGTACTGCCAGCACCAAGAAGCCAGCTCTCAGGTCACCTCAGGAAATATGCTGCACAGATGGCCAACCTAATAACAATGCAGGAGTGAGGTGGCCCTGTTTATCTTCTCAAAATGACACTGCCTTAATTTTTCAATTCTCTTTATTGATGCCCTCTTTCATGTATAGGTCTATTAGATCCCACTTCCTCTACTGTCCTCCCAGGACTTGGTGCTTGCCAACTACAGTAAGTTGTTTTGACAACTTGTCTAGTTATACAGTACTCTGTTTCTTTCCCTCTGCATTCGTTCTGGCTTCAAATGACTGCCTTCAAAATATAGCACACTATCCAATCAAAGTATACAACCAGGGGGAAAAAGCTTTCTGTGCATAAACACTGTCCTGCCTAAACCATCATCTTTCACGTGCCCATAGTTCTCTTTCTTTTCCTCTCTAAGTTCATAGATAAATCCCATTTGCTATCTTGTCTTCTCCTATCTTAATAAGGAATGACTGCCGTGACTACCCCCATCTAGCTATGCCATTCACCGCCAGCACCTCTGCTCTCTTCATGTGCTTCAAGAAGAACTGATTAGCACTTTGCATAATTAACCTGATTAGCACTGTGCATAATCAAACTGATTAGCACTTTGCATAATTAAAAAGAAATAATAATAATAACAATAATAAGCACTAAGTAATATCAGAAGCTGTTAGTCCCTCAGCCCTTTGGTTACCTCCAAGATTAGTTCAATACAACACATCTTGCACCTCCACATTGAAATCTTCTCTTTAATTCTAAAGTCAAGGAAGCAAATTCACATTCTTTCAGTCCACAAAACCATTATGCCTTTTAGTTCCGCTCTCAGGTACCAAAATGTTTGAGTTTTTCCCATTTATGTCTCTCTCTACTCAATCTTTGATATTCCATGGATACTAAGGTGGGACAAAAATGAGAATAAAACACAAAAACAATAGAAAACCCTCAGAATAAAATCAGAATTGAAGATAGATGCTGCTTTTATTCAAATGAGAAAGAGCTAGACAACATATCAGAGAAACCTGGTCAAGCCATGGACTTTGTAATCTCAGCAAAGTGATTTACTGTTCATAACCTCACTCCCTCATATTGATAATGGAAAGAATACAAGGTATGATATCTCAAGGGTTGCCATTGTAATAAAATAAAAGCTTAGCAAATATTCTGTAAACTAAATGCTAGTAGTCATAAATGAGGCATCCCTAAGTCTTGCACTTTCAAAACATATGTCACACCATGGACAGAATCAGAGATTGAGTAACAAATTTTATATTTATAATGACTTCAAATCAAAAAAGTTATGAAGTCTTTTTGCTTAATTTCCCTTATTTCTCAATGACTGAATATGATTATAAGTGTGAGAGTTATAATCTTACTTTGGTAATTATTGTATCCATCATAGTTCTCATTTGTGTTTCCACAGAGGTTAAAGTCAAGCTGTTCCTGGAAATTCATAAGAGAATAGAAGAAAACCTGCTGTTTCTGCTATTTGGGAATGCAAGATGGAGAATTTTGCAAGTCTGCTCTACCCCATCATAGTTGACTATCTGTTCACTGCTAGCTTTTAGTTCAACCCCACTTTCCTCTAAGAAACCATCTTTGAGACCCTGCCTCATCTTCCTGTATCATCTCTGTATCAGTCTTCTGTGTACTAAGCTTTTGCATATACAGCTCCTTTAGTTATGCCTGGTTTTGCTCCACAAACATCACTTGAGAGATGCATGCCAGGAGCACTACACATTTTTGTCATAGTTCACTTGAGGAAAATGAATAGCAAGACATTGTTTTCAGTAAGCATGGACTATAGAAGTGCTATGTACAAGCCTGAGGCATCAGCAGCTGCTTCACTCCCTGTATCCTAGAGATTACAAAGGTATTTGACATACCCACAACCACGTGTTTCATCAAAAAATGGATCGCATTTAGTCACTCAAAGCAAAATGTGAGTGTCTAATGAGCACCTGTCACTGCACTACACACTGACCACAGCACTGGTCATTACAGACTGCAAACTCTTCACAAGAAACCTATGGTTTACAAACCTTTTAAGGAATTTTTTCGGAGGCTGGAATGGATATGGAATTCTCACTCTTCAAAGGTAAAATATAACTACCATGACCCGTTGTAAGACATTTATCGTAAGACCATGAGGCCTGTATCAACCTAAAGAAGAACAGCTTCTTCCTGGGAAAATCATTCATTTTATACTTCATTTAATTCAAGAAAGAAAACGCTGCTGTGGAGATTATCCAAGTCCAAATGTTCCTGGTGAAGGTGCTTCCAGTAATTCTGGGAAAGAAGCCAGTCCTCTAGTTTTATATGTAAATATTTTTAAAACAAGCACATATATATAAGCACAAAAGAAAGGTCAAGAAGACATAAGTCTTTAAAAATCTATTTTAATAATTTTTTTCTATAACTGTCCACAGAAGTTTGGGCTTTTTTGTAGTGTTACATTTTCTTTTACACAATACACCTGCTTTTTTTTTCTAAACTAAATATTTCTTCCATCTAATGACTCTCTTTATTAGACAGCATCTAATTTGCATGCATTTACATACAATTTAACTGCTAGCTTGTGAGAACAAAGAAATGGCTCTGCATTGTACTGAAGGACAATGCTCAGTAAAGGAAGGTATAAAACCAACCAGTTCTGTGACTGTGAGCTCTTTGTCTCAGTCACACCAACCTCTCTTTCTTTTTAACATGCTACTTAAAGGGTATAAAAATTATTTCATCAAACAATGAAAGAAACTACTCTCTTTAAGTGTCTGTACCCCACCCCTCCTGCTTGGTTACCTCAATTTGGGTCCAAGTTTCCTGATTCTACCATAACTTCCTTTATTAGTTTTATTAGATTTGATAACTCAATCCTTGTATTTTGTTTGGTGTCCCATGTCTAAAATAGGCTGGGATCCTGCTCTGGTAAAATTTTCATTCCTACAATGTGTACTGACATTCCCCTTTCTCCTGAATGGACCAGGTCTTAGAATGTGGGAGGCTGTTCTTAGTGTACAATACACACTCTTATCTCACCAGGTTAATAGATTTCCCGGAGACGTCGGGGCTTTTTCGTAATAAACCTTTCTTCAAAATAAATGGTTTTCCAACTCCACTGGAGAGGTAATGGGAAGAAGACTTGAACATAAGGAGGACATCCATGCAAGACATGTTATAAGCAAAGAGCACTTGAGGCAACTGCTCCCCTACTCAGCCCTGGTGTCCCTTTGTGAGTCTCCAAGCCTGCAGGGCTCTTGGGTAATGAAAAAGCAAAACAAACCTGAAAATCAGAGACCCTTGACTCTCCTACCTAGCAAATCCACACACACTCTGACATAGTGACTTACTGTGTCCCTTCTCTTGGTAACTGTCATTCCTGATGCACAGAGAGGGAGATTATAGAAAGCAATCTCAGAGACTTTGTTCAGTGTTTTGTAAATATTAACTATTGAAAACACACAAAATAAGTAATAATGCTGCGGTCACAACCAAGTGAAAATAAACACAAAAGGAATTCAAGTTTCTTAAATGCCACTGGAAAATATTATCAAAAACAGTATGGAATAAAAATGCTTCAAATTACAATAAGTAATACAAACGCTGAGCAGGACAGAAGGGCAACTGAAAGCTATAAAATGACATATGAACCAGCAGCACAGGCAGGTGGAGACAGCAGCAGCAGTGAGCAGGAGCTGAAACAGCCCAGGAAGACGCTTTCCTTAGAAGTGGATTTTATATCATTGGCCTGCTTTTTTTTGCATTTGATAATACACATTTACAATTTTAATGACCAAAAGAGGTGTGAACTTGTCAGTGATAAGTGAGGAAATTCTATCACTCTGTAGGGCTGCAGAATGCCCACATGATTTGGAGCCTTCGACAGCCAAACAGATTGCACAGGCACTACACGCGATCTTGAGGCTTGTCTGATTTTCCACCTGGTGGGAAGCCGGAGTTAGAGACAGTATCAGTGCTGGAGTGCTGGCAGAGACCAACTCTGCCAATGCTTTACCCCAGGAGCAACTATGAATATTGATTAAAATAGAGCACACAAAAGAAAGAATCAGGCCCTCTCATTACAAACTAAAACCAAAATAACACCTCTAGGCTTTGACTAGATTCCAGACACTCCAGTACATAATCAGGAAGTCATAGACGTTCTGAAAACCATGACTTATTTCTGAAACCGGTTTTAACTTCTAGAGGAGTTGTCTCTGATGCCCAAATCCCTTGGTCCATGAGAAACAAGTCCATCACCTCATGGTGCTACAGCATCTGTCCTTGCAGAGACTGAGTAAGTCTCACATTTCTGATTCTCAGGCTCATTAAACCTTCTTGTTAATGGAGATTTCAGGCAGCACTTGTTTTTGTGTCATGGAGTACTGTCGGTACCCAGCGTCAGACTGCCTTTTTACACTCTATCCTATTAAATTCACCGTGTTTGTTTTAAAAGCACCTCTTAATACTAACTCAGCCAACATCACCTGTGATGGAGGTGGTTAAGATCCACCTCCCCAATGCGTGTTACCACGGTGACAAAGTAGTGACCTAATTTACACACACCTGCTGGGTTAATTGGGCCAAAATGAAAGATGATATATATGCTCAAAATCCAAAACTGATTTTTCCCTCAAAATTAAATATTTGATTTTTTTAAATTACTGGTTTCTAAAGCTAAGAACATACTCCAGGTGTGCATCTGCCAGTTAATACACCCTGAATGTTTCATGACACTTGAGCAGCAAAACATATTGAGTGATGAATACAAATCTTTTATGTATTTTCTACATGCAATGATTAGTATGACTAAGTGGTCTCAATCACAAAATGTACCGGTGTGCTTGAGGGGTCAGGCTACTGACTAAGCTAACAGGGACATTCAATTATGGCAAGTGAGCACTCAGTCAGGGCTTTAAAAAAAAACACACACAAGTTTGCTTTGATGAAATCTGTATACTTCACAGCCTTTTGCAGCATGCAACAAGCCTTGATGACCTCTCATCTGGCCAATTTCTCTACCCTTTTCCTCAAACCACTGAGTGTTTTCTTTGGGCCACAGGCAATAGTGATATGCATAGACAGCTCCCTTTAAGGAGGATGTGTGCATGCATACAAATGGCCATTCTAAATGTATCAAAGGCTAAAAACTTCATAGCCTTCCATTCATTTATTAGGGATGTACATTAATGTATCTATATAAAGCTATTCTTCTATTTCAATATAGAAAGATTGGAAGTAACTAGCTTGCATGTGTACAACTAAGTGATTGTCAAGATGGTATAGGATACATTTATGGAATACATAAACACACCTGGAAAAATTATTTAATAGCAAAAACATGATTTAATTATATTGTTAGCTAACAAAAATCACAACCAATAAATTATATGTTGTGAGCAATGGCCCATGGTTTTGAAAACAGACACCAATATATTAACAACTCTTTCTTCTAATAGTTAATAATTGTATCAAAGATATCTTGACTGTCTTTATTCCTACTTTTTGAATTTCCCAAATAGTTTTACATTGAGTTTGTTATTGTTAGAATATAAAACTATATATGATTATGTATGTTTAAATATGATTTAATAATATTAACAACAGAGCTGAAGAGGCAGCTCAGGAATGAAGAGCAGCAGCTGTTTTCTCAGAAGACTCAACACTGATTCCTAGTACCCACAGCTCACAACTCCAAATCCAGGGGCACCAACATCCCTTTCTACTCTGTAGACACTGGCTGAGCACGTGGTACACAGCTGTACATGTAGGCAAAACACCCACACAACAACCATAAAGTAATAACAGAAAGCTAAGTTGAAAGTAGAAGAAAAAATCGTGACATTAAGGATTGCACACCACAGCCTTTACCCCACTTGTCATAAGCAGATACAAATACATGGTTAAGTCGGACAAGGTTCTTTTATTGCTAAAATTCAACTTTGTAACTGCTTTTTTATAAAACATTGTAAAGACACAGGCTATCAGAATTCTTAACCTAAGCTCCTTTTAAAGCTAAAAAAAATCATATGAAAAGATTGCCTTTTAATAATGACTATATGAAGCCAACTTTTTAAGACACAAATAAATTTATTTATCACCTGGTTATTGCATCTTGCAATGAATTACAATGTTCAAATTTTTATTTCATTTGTTCAGTTTATAGGGTCTTATTGATAAGTGCTTTTCTTAAGTAAGTAAAATTAACATTACCATATGAACTGTATTTGCTGTTAAAAGTATCTCACTAGGGGTTTGATTTATTCTATGATGCTTTCACTGATTTAATCATTGCTTAGACAATCAAAATATAATAATTTATTCTTGTAAACGAGAGAATTTCTTGGGAAGTCCTATGTCACAAACAGTAGTCATCAGTGACTGCTAAAGAAAGACATGTCAAGTCTGACATTCCAGATCTCAATATAATACTATTTTTTCTTTTGCCTTGGTGCTAACTCTGTCTTCCTAAGAAGTTTATGGAACAAAAAGGAATTTTTTCATTTCAAGTGAAAAAATAAAACTGTTACTTTCATTCAAAAACAAGAGTTAATGCATTTTGGAAGTACACAGAATGTAAAATGTAGTTGAAACAAAAATATAAATATTAAATAAAAGATTGAAACACAAATCTGCTACAAGAAAATATGAATAAGTTCTCTACACATGAGGTCTTCTAAGTCAGAAAGTAAATGAGCAGTGAGTACTACTGTACAAAGGTCTACAGGGCAAAAAGAAATTCATAACTAAAACTGTGAGCACAAAACTTCATTTTTCTAAGTATTTAAAAAATTGAGATTCTAATTTTTATTTCCCTTTACTTTTCTCTCTCCAATCACATACACACATATACACACACACATACACACAATCACACACACACACTCTATCTCTTTCTCGCTCTCTCTTAAATTCATGACCTGTCTTATCATTATATTGCATGCATTTATGCATATTTATATACATATATATTCCTGAATACAACTTATGGAGTCCATATAATGTTACTTAAATGTGTGCTTTCAGTCTTAAAATTTTGACACTGAACAACCAGTGGGTGTGCTATTCCCAAGGAAAGACCACCTTGGCAGCTTGCAAAATTTAACTTTTGATAACACACAAAGAGGATATACAAAAATTGATAAAGAGCTTTGTGAAAATAAAATGAAAATATAAAATGAAAACTCAATGAAATATATAAAACATTTAACATCCAGATCATATTAAAAGAAGTCTAAATATGCAATGAATTTTAAAAAACATCATGAAATCTAATATAAGTTGCACATAAGACAATGATAAAATATAATTTTTATTCTTCCAATAAGATAAATTACTTTTATATTGATGAGGCTGTAGAAAAAACTAGGAATAGGTTGTCTATAGGCACAAAACAATGATGTTTTTATGATACATGGAATTTTCTCATAGTTTTTTTTATCTCTGGAGTGCCTGTTTTTTTATTTATTTGCTTATGTATTTGATTTGAACAGGATCTCGCCATGTAAATGTGGATATCTTGTAACTTGTTATATAGAGACAAGACTTGCCTTGAACCCATAGAGATCTGCCTGCCTCTGCCTCCTCAGTGCTAGAATTAAAGTCATATGAAGCCAGCCTTAGAACAATACTTTTGAAAACATATTTTTAAGAAACAAATAGCAAACTATTTGAACATGGATTCCAATTTGATTTTGAAGTTCAGTTAAGAAGATTGCTTGATGAGCTATACTCTTTAATGAATAAGCTGATTATGAATGCGCCAACCGTTTAAACCATATGAACATGTTTAGAAAACAGGAGTAAGCACCACTGTTTAGTGCCATGAGGAAACTGAGAGAACACTGTGAAAGATCCATGCAACGCTGAGCTGAGCTGCTAACAGCACACCTGTCTACAGTGGGGCACTCGGTTACTGTGGCCTTCCCTCTTCTGTAGAACAACTGGATTAGCTGACAAGACACTCTAAGTTACCTAAGAGCTCTTCAGTTTCTGCTTTTAGCAGTTCATAATCTGATACAGATGGCAGAAAAATACATTGAAAATTTAAATACCAATTTTGAGTATCTAGATCTACTAAAATGAACAAGTATCTATTTAGTGTTTTGTGTACAGACTGTAACTATGTTTTTGTAACAAAAGCAAATAATGTAGCTGCTGAAAAATGTGGCAAACTGAATAAATTAAATATTATTTTAAATGCTACATCGCTGCCTGCATGAGTAGTGCTTCTAGGTCTCAGTTCAGCTCTGCCAAGGTGGTGAGATTTGCCAAACAAGACTGATCTGAGGAGTGTGTGCTGTAGTTGTCACGGCCTGCCAGCCCATGATACAGCTCGCTGTTAATTCTTATTGTACACTGAAAAATGCTCTCATATACATGCACACCATGAAGAGAGAAAGTGCCAGTGTTAGTTTGTAAGCCATGCACATACTCTCACTAGCACTCATACAACGGCCATAGTCTACAACAGGACAGAAACATGTTTCCAACTCATAAGAAATACCCTCTATATTGTTTTTAAATTACAATATACAAGTTTTCAATATTATAATGGCCTTTGTCTGTGGTGACTTAACACTCTGGATGCATGGACAGAGTTTCTTTAAAGAATCTTATCTCACGTATGACTGAGATGATAATTTTTATGTACTGAAAACCATGTATTATAGAATTTCTGGAAAACCAAGTAGTATACTCCTTCATTTCAGATATCTTAAATGAGACAAGAAGAGTCATGAGAATTTCTGTAGTACAGTTAAGGTTTTAACCAATAACAATGCTGATATTAAACACAGGACAGCTTATTTTGCAAATTGGGATATTTTCAGCCTCTTCAAGACTACATTGAGTGTGTTTTAGTTTTTCTATTTATATATATATATATATATATATATATATATATATATATATATATATATTAACATCTAAAAACTTAACCATTTGTGGACTGGCTTTTCAATCTCTTCTACATTTTCACAGTAGACTTGCTATTTCCTCTGCACTGTCCCATACTGCTCATGCCATGCTGTACCACTGAACAATGGAGAACCAAAAATGAGGGGCACACAGCGCTGATTACAGATGTCAAACTCAGGGAATAATAACCTGCAGTCAGTTTCTCACCAAATACTTCTATCTTCTTATACAGTAATAATTTCATTGTGAATGAAGTAGTTGTAGACATTATTGTTTCAAGGTAAAAATAGAGATGAGAGTAATAAGTTCTATATATTCAATTACACTGGGGAAATAACTATATGTTCCTAAAAAAAAATCTATGCTAGATCGTAGGCTATCATGAGATTAATAGTAAAAATAAAAACACCTATGACTATTCCATTTGACCTTCTATCTATTTTCAGTCTTTAAATGCAGAAAAAGAAATCAAAGTATGATACTATTACTTTCAGGTAATTGATCAGGCTGGTGTGATGGCTCAGCAGTTAAGAGCTCTGGCTGCTCTTCCTTTGATACCAGAACTCAACCAGCCTCTTCTGACATACCCTACAGAGCCTATATATGCAGGCAAGACGCTCAAACACATAAAATAAAAATTAATATATCTTTTGTATTAGGAGAAAGAAATGATTGAATAGCTTCTTACAGACAAATTAATACCAGGACATCCCTCCTTGCCACAGCTGCACTAATTTGCATATTCAATACACAGTCCTAGATAACCTTTAAGACTCTAGACATCATATTTCTGCAGTTGTTCCCATGATTGGGTCCTTTACATTATTCTTGTGCAGACGCTAGGTGCCATGTCCTCTGAATGGCTGGTCATGACCCCACTCCCCATCCATCCATTCTCTATCCTACCTTTACCATTGAGTGTGATGAATACTACCTATGCCTTTGTAAATATATTCTATTTACCTTTTTCTTATTAGTCTACATATACACATTCCAGTTATCATGTTAATTTAGATACAAAACATGAGTTCTTTCTCTTCTTATTCAGAATTCTATCTTGGAGGCCTGGCATCAAGTATCATCTATACCATGAATAAATCTACCTTCTAGCTGGACATGGTGACAAGGCTGAAATTTCAACTACTTGAGAAGCTGAGGCAGAAAAGTGAAAAGATCAAAACCAGTTTGAATAACTGTCTTAGAAAAACAACAAAAAACAACAACAACAAAACAACCCAAAAGCAAGGCCAAGGAAAGTGCTTGTATGAAGCCCTACATGTCTAGCTAGAAGGCAGATTTATTCATGGTAAGATGATACTTGATGCCAGGCCTCCAAGATAGAATTCTGAATAAGAAGAGAAAGAACTCATGTTTTGTATCTAAATTAACATGATAACTGGAATGTGTATATGTAGACTAATACATTTAATCATCACACCTCCTCCCCCCCAAAACACAAGAAAATTATAGCATAGCAAAATAATATTTTTCTCTAGTTGTAGAATGAGAAAAACTAAAGTATGTTTACTATATTAATGTTTTTGGGGTGGAAATCATAGTTTGATATTTATAAATTCAAATTTTCATTTTATTTTTTCCAAGGGCAAGGAAGTCTAATACTTTTTCTACTATATAAATATGCTTGTACTGAATATAATTCACCAAGTAAGATATTTTGTTTAATAGTTAATACGGGTAATAATCATGTAACATTTCACTGTTTTAAAAAAATAAAATTCAAAATTCTTGACTTAAAAGTTCCAATTATGAAGTAGAAAGGGTTAACAAATGCTTCCAGTAGTATTTCCAACTATTCCTAGAATGATTGTGTTTTGCCGTCTTTGATTATCTTCATACTAAGTCTTTTGAAACTTATTTACAGAAAACAACGACCTCTTTTATTAAGATCAAGTTGGGAGAAGTAGAAAGAATACAGGTTTCTGTGCTGGGACAAGTGATGCTCCAACTCTCTGTCAGTCATTCACTGGTGACATAACTGAGCTAAGCCTTGTAATTCTATCCTACATACACAAATCTGTCCTGGTCACTAGGTGAGTATGTATTTTAGATATATGGTCTTAAAATAAAGTCCTAGCAAATGCTACATACAGTGATTAGATTGCCCTTTAGTTTCAAACAGCAATGACACTAAATCGCATGTGCATACTGTCAATCTCAGAGAGGAGAAAATATGGAGTTAATAGTAAATTAGATCATGGGAAAATCATTCTCGTTTTAGAGTAGAATCTAAATCCAATAATTGTTATCATTTTAAGAAAAGAAGAAAGCCACAGAGGGGAAGACCACATAAAGATGCAAGAAGTTCAGAGTAACAGTACCAAAATCTAAGGAAAAACTAGGGCCATGAGAACTCTGAAAAAGCAAATAGAATTCTCCATATGAGCCAGTAGGAGGAATGTAATCTTACTGCCCCTTCATAAGGATTTCTGACCTCAAGAACTATTAGGGAATACATTTCTATGGTTTTAAGCTACATATTTTGTGACAATGTATTATACCAGCCTCAGGTATGTAATACATGGTCATTAGAGTTTACAAGCCTAAGAAATAGGCGAAGCAAAAGCATCTTGCATACAGATGGTGACCCCAAAGCCCCCAGTCCACAGAACTGTACAGAACAATCAATGAGAAAGCTTATTGTAGCAACTCAGCCTAACAAAGAATACACTATCCTGTATTTGGTCAAAGATAATACCACCTTTTCAAGACAGCCAGAATCCAGGATGGTACTGTTATTCATCACCTTAAAAATATAAAACAAAATAGACCTGTATTTTTAAATTCCATGTTATATTTTGAGGTAAATAAATGAGACTATTTCGTGATACCTTATAATCAATACCATGGTTATCCTTGAAATTATTTAATATGAAATAATTCAAGTCGGCCATCTAATAAAAAATTATGTTGTTGAAGACTGGATTTAGAAAGCAAATATACACATTTTTTTTATTGACCAAAATTTGAATATTATTTCAAATGACAAATTTATAGAGAAAAAAATCAATTTTCTTTTGGCCTAGGGAATATACTATCCTGACACTTGCAATGACTCTAATAAGTATACATTGCTTTGCCTGGGGCATCAGCATAACATGATTAAAGGCTATGTTTGAAATGTCTCCAGTTAAACACAGTTAGCTATTTCCCAAGTAACACTGACCTCAGCAATCCTGATTGCTCTATAAGTTTAAGGTAGCATTAAAAAACACTTGTAGTCAATTTTTAATTTACTTATTTACTATATGTATATGAATGTACATATATATAATATACATTTGTATGCATATGTATGTATACACACATACCATCAATAGCACTATATAGCTACATATAGCACTATATAGCTACAACCACTTAAAAATCCAATGTTGTATATTTAGTAAGTCAAGACCTATTACAAACCTGTTTTTATGAACTTAAAAACATGAAAATGGGGGGCTGGAGAGATGGCTCAGTGGTTAAGAGCACTGACTGCTCTTCCAGAGGTCCTGAGTTCAATTCCCAGCAACCACATGGTGGCTCACAACCATCTATGACGGGATCTGATGCCCTCTTCTGGTATGTCTGAAGACAGCTACAATGTACTCATAAATAAAATTAAATCTTAAAAAAAAAAAACATGAAAATGGTAAAAAAAAATATCTTGACATTTATTTTATCCAAAGAAATGTCTATTCATGCTTCCTATTAGAAAATTAGAACTGAGAATGTCCCTCAGAGCCTTTGTATCAGTAACTTTATGGTCAAAGATATATTGAAGGAAGATACTACAAAACTGCAAATACTGATAGTTTTTTTTATATTAACAGGTATCAGCAAATGCCAAATTTCTGATAAAATCTCAACATATTCTAAATATGTGGAAAAATTATACCTACAAATCAAAAAGGCTTTATATAAATTTTATTTCTTTCTGAAACAATGACCTTTCAATACTTTATAAGTTCAGTTAACATGGATATAGACCATAGGGGTACTCAAGTATAATAAGTAGAAAACAGCTGGGCAGTGGTGGTTCATGACTTTAATCCCAGTGCATGGGAGGCAGAGGCAGACAGAACTCTGTGAGTTCGAGGCCAGCCTGGTCTACAGAGTAAGTCAGGACATCCATAACTATACAGAGGAACCCTGTCTCAATAAGTAGCAAACAAACATAGATGAGATAACGGATAAAACAATTTGCATTAAATGAACAACTAGATTTATGAAGGTGATGGCAAATGGGAGGGAGCATGCATCCCAGGGGCTGTGGTATATTGCTAACTCTATTTTATAGACGAGGAGACTCAATCTAGGAGAACGCATACAACTGCCCAGTGCTACAACAGCCATGTAGCAGCAGAGGATTCAAACCCAGATCTTCTATTCCTAAGCCCTGCACTGTTCCTACTGATCTGTGGTTTCTTCTCTGAACTCAGAGATTTGCAGTAAAGTAAGCCATTACACTTAGAGCAGAGATTACCCTTAAGCAACAGTGTTTTTAAGTGTTTTAAAACTACCTGTTTATTTATTTAAAACATTGTTTTATATAAACTTACAGAGAACAAAGTCCTTTTGAAATATTTTTGACATTGAAACTGTACTCTCATACTAGTGAATTGTAGAAATTGGAGAAAAACAATAAAACTCTACAAAAACCATTGTATCAGAGGCCTAACATAGATAAGAGGAGTCAGAGATAATCTCTGAGAAGATGTATTGTACGATGAATAACATGCCATATTACATTTGATAGTCTAGCAGAGTTAAGGATTCATGTATGACTAAGGTCTTCTCGTAGTCATTGTCTATGCTAAAAAATTCACACACACGCTCATTTGCATATATTACTCCATAGCTTCACAATGTTTCACCTTCTCATTTTCAGAAAATTTATCCTTACATATTGTTCTTATTCAAGACCCATCTCAACTCTCGATTCTCCCTAGCAGACTCACAGAGATCTCTGTTCCCACAAACCAGCTTTAGCAATTACTCATGTCATGCTTCCCCAGCAACTGCGCACGGGTATCGTATTACACACAGCTTCCATCAATTGGCAATGCTTGCCTCCTAGGCTATCTTTAGGAGGAATCTGGCTTGGCTGCAAAGAGAACCAAACTGGACTCAGAATGTATTCCATGAACAATAGAAGAGAGAAAGGGGCACAACGGTTCTAAGAACCTCGTTTGACATTGATCCTGCCTTGTTTTGTCATATAAAGGACTAAGCTACCAGTCTTCATGTTTCTTTTGGTCAAGACCACATATCCTTTTCTCCCTAGCATCTATGTGTTACAACGTGGTAATTACCTAATAATAATGAAATAGCATTTTCCTGTTAGTCATGATTCTATTTCATAGCTGCTCTAAATATATCATCAACATTAAACCTCTTTTAGAGAAACATTAAAACATACATTATAACGTCTCAATTCATATAAAACATCAGGATCCAGTGAGATCATTCCTGCACAATAATTAAATGTCACAAAGAAAAGATAAGGTTATACAAATATATTGAAAAAAAGATTTACAACTTTAATAATGACAAATCTATATATTTTAAAAGAAAGCTCACCTATCGAGATTCTAGGATTTAAATCTCTCCTTTAGTATACTGGATCATCCTATACACAGTAAGTGCTGAAGCAACCCATGTCAATTAGTTTAGTTCTTACATTGTAGAAAGAGTCCCATTTTATTTCCCCCCTGCTATGGAAGTGTATTTATCATATTCCACAACAGCTCACAGTTTGTTATACATTAACTGCTCATTCTCTGTGCCAATAAGACTATGCTGGAACAGTAAATGAATTTGGTATATTCATTTAAATGATTCTGCAAACCACAGGTACCCAGTTGTCTAATGATAAGAGAGCCCCAAAGCCATCTGATCACCATTATCTGGCCTTATTTTTTTGGACTCATGGTCAGTACTGTCAGGATCTGCATACTGAGAAGAATGAGAAGGAAAAGTCTACTTCAGATCTAATCATGCAAAAGGGTTTTATTAATTCAGGCCCGGTGATGATGTGGTGAGGCTGGAAGGGAATGATGTGCGATCTGGAGTGCTGGAGCTGCTGCTCCAAGACCAATGCTGGTTTTGGCACTTCTCTCACTCTAGTGAGTTGCAAAAAAACAAGCAGGTGCTAGCAATCTGAGCGACCACATGCCAGCTACAGCTGCGTCAAACTGATTCAATTACATCTGCCTCAATAGTCCCAGGACATCAAACCAGTTGAAGAGATCCATAGGTTGCAAAGAGACATGCTTCTCCTGAGGTACAACAGTCCCTGAGGTAGGGAGCTTACAAATCTCCATGTTGTGATAGGAATGTCTTTCCCACCATTGCCAGGCACAGGAGAAAAGATGGGATATGTATGAATCCTACTCACTTAAAAAATAAAACTGGTTGGCAAGAGCAGTAAAAAGCCCTTTTATTTTTTTTTTTAAATTTTAAACTGGACAATAGCTGAAGTCTTAAGGATACCTTGAAGCAGCATAATTTTGTGAGAACATTTCCCAAGCCATTGGGCACAGCACATTTACAGAACATGCTCATGGGATCCGGACTTCGCTCCAAACCTTGTTTGTACAAAAAGGGGCCAAGCAGCTGGGAAATTCTGGAGTGGAGTGTGTCCTCATTAGTTCCCATCTGCCACCAGAACTCAGCTCATGGCAAGTTTGGCTAAGTCCTGGTGTACTCAGGTCCAAATGTGGGTCAGTTTTAATTACACTATACAGAATTCAGCATGCAGTTTTTAAATCCTTATTATACAGAACAGAGGAGTGGGCTGCTCTCCAGCTAATCAATTTTTTAAAAGTACATATATAAAATTTTAAACCAGGCTAGACAGACAGTGGGTGGAAAAAATCTTATGAGTACAATGGTTACTTAAGAAAATATTAGTGAAATTGGGTCATGAGGTAGCTCTGTTTTGAAATTTCAATGTGAGAAACAAAATGTTTTCAATGGTAAGATGGGAAACTTACACAAGGTACATAATCTCCTTGTACTTTAGTGTGAACGGGTAACAAAAGGCTGTGGCCAGGCTACAGTACACACCAACAAAGGGAGAGGCTCACACAGAAGTGCCAGCTCCCTTCCATAACTAGCAGTCATGGAGTGGCATTACATAAAACAGAAAAGTGAAAAAGGTGAGAAAACAAAGAGGGTGAGGCAGAAGAGTGAGACAAAAGAAAGAGGGAAGGAGGGAAAGACCAAGGCAAAGGTGAGAAGGGAGGGAAGAAATAGCAGGAGATAAGGACATGCATGCTGAGCACTCTCCACAGACTCAAGGAGTGTACTGGGTCACAGTCCCTCTTGCAGCCACACAATGGGTCTCAGAATAAGTCTCTGAAGCATGTGGTTAGACTCCATCTATCCAAAAGGTTCACCAAACAGGGAGAGTAAAGGCACTAAGCTTTTATAGACAACCATCAGCTAAGTGTCAGGAGAGAAGAAAATAAGCAGTCAATGATTGGCCATTGATACAATAACAATAGTGTCCCAATTGACATAATCTTAGTTACAAAACAAAACAACCATAAGCTTTCTATGGTTGTGATGTACCTTTGACTCAGTTATAAAGTTTATCTTTAAAATAGCATCTAAATAGGTTCAGGCCTAGTATTTACTAGGTGTATACTGTGAACAGATTGTTGGTATTCCACTCTAATATTAATTTTATCACTTATAGAATGGAAGAATATTATTTACCTAACCATGTTACTGTAAGCACTATCAGTAAGGCACACCTGTGTATGAACATATATATATTTAATTCTATAGAGGAAGTTAACATTGACCTACATTTGTGTTGGAGTACACCAAGTCACTCAAATATTAATATAACAATTCCAAGTAAATTGTATCAATAAAAATAAAACAATCATGTTGGGAAATGAAAAAAATTGCCCAGCAGTTAAGGGCTTGGGGCATTTCCAGACCAAAACCAAAACCATGTTGAGTATATCACAAATACTTGTAATTGTACCTCCAGGATGTCTGACACTTTTCTGGCCTCTGCATGGGCCCACACATATGTGGTACACACACACACACACACACACACACACACACACACACACACACAGAATGTTTATAAAAAAAAACCAAATCTGTTGAACTCCTAATTTTTAATACTAACAAATATGAAATTATAGATATAAATAGGTCTTCATTGGGGTTATATGATTTTTGTTCTATAAAAAATGAATTTGAACACGAGGCAATCATAAATAGAGGGAAGGCACTGTGAAGAGATATGAGGAAAATGTCTACCCATAAGTCAAAGAGAAGGTTGGAAAACATCCGTTCCTCCTCCAACTGCAGAGAAGAGATCAAGGCTGTTTATAAAATTTGATTTTCTACTTTTAAACTGCAAGGGAACAACTATTCACCTAAGACACTAAGTTTGGCTGCTTTAGAATAAACCTCTATTAATGACAATGTAACCCTGATTCAGGACACAGTAAGGTCTAGATTCTCTGGTGAGAAATAAAGTATGGAATAAACTCAAATTTCAGTGCCAGTTAGTTTTACTCCCATCATCCTATTTTTTTCAATATGAGCAACTGATGACTACATCACTTTTCCATAATTCTAAAAGTATCATGGGCTCCCAGGATGTGTTTTCTCTTAAATAGGCATAGACGTTTTAAGTCATTTGAACTCACATAAGTAATGTGCTTTCTTGATGAACTTGACTCTTGTAATAATTTTCAATACAAGGAATCCAATGCCATTCACATGAACATGCTAAAATGATTCCACCAATTTAAAATGGAATCCCAGAAAAGTTTATGAGAAATGGAATTACTGCATGATTTACCAATACCATTTTTGGTTCTTTGTAAAGTAAGATGAAACTGGGTTCTCAAGGTTTACACATGGGTTCACTACAGATATACAGAAAACTAAAATGTATAAGAAATCAAAGTGTCCACTGTCAAAATGAATAACCAAGCAATATGTGGTGTATGCAAACTATAAAATAGTATTCAGTTACTAAAAGATGGAAAACTTGACATGTACCACAATTTAGATGGACCTTGACATTATTCACTGAAATAAGATACACACACACACACAAACACAAAACCATGTATTTTGTGACATTCCCTATAGAGTTGTCACAATCACTGAGACAAAAATAAAATATTTCTCAAGAACTGAAGAAAAGAAAGAATTGTACTTCTTTTTAGTGTTTTAAACATTTGAAATTTCTAAAACAAAAGGGTTTTATAAATGGTTTGTTGTGGTGTCTGAATAAGCATTATCCATATATTTAAAAATGTTTAGGTTTAACATAGTAAAATTTAAACCTAAACAGGACTAAGAGAGTAAGTTTTATGTTACATGTATTCTAAATGATAGAAAGTGGTAAAACAATAAAAGTATATTAACTTTTCTTCTGACTCAGTAAATTGATTTACGATATTTATAAATTCTCCGTAAAGCCAAAGAAACACATATCTTTAACTATTACCTCTGAGACAATCTATTAGACATTCCAGACCAGAAGGACAGATCTCTGTTACTCAGATGGTCTTCCTCCAGTATCTGAAACAGTCATGATGAAGGCAGCAGTAGCCTTAGAAGTGGCCATACAAACAAGAAAGGAATTTTAAGCATTTGCTATGTGCTAACTGTTGCTTGCTACCTAACTTTCAGTGCATTAATAATACATGAAATTTATAGATGTAAAATTTTACAAATGAGGACACAAAAGATTCAACTGGGACCATTAATAATAATTGGTAAAAACTAAATAAAATAAAATAAAATACTACTGATATATCTATGTTTTCCTCTCTGTTGTTCTCATCCCTGAGGAAGGACTCTGATTTATTAGTTACTGAGTCAAGCAAAGAACAGCCACTTGACTGCTAAAATAAATAAATAAATAAATAAATAAATAAATGAAATATATAAGTAGTTATTACTGTCTTAAGAACTGGATCATTCTAATGTGATTATTTCAAGACACACAATGTAATCTTAGAAGGACCAACAGCAAGTCTTAGCTGTTCTGCTTTGACTTTACTTTTATTATGTACTTGCAGTTGGTATTCAATGGTGAATAGAAACCATAATTATAAATATGTATAGGGTAAATATAGGCTCCATTATTTCTGCTTAGAAAAATATCTATACCTTTTAAATATGTTCTAATCTTACCTGACCCAATGAAAGTCAAGATATATTTTATTTCTGTGAAGTTGATGAGCAAGCACTGGGTGAGGAGGGAGCACAGTGAGTGTGCAAGGCTCAGGCCTGGACCACTTTGCAGAGGGTTTGTTCATTCCTATGCACCAAAGAGTTTCCAAGGTGACAAGGAACTTAAGGATGATGCCTCAGCCTTTAAATGTATAATGAGGAGAATAAAAATATTTTGCTCATAGTCAATAAATATTCACACAAAGTAAATACTGGTATTGTAATTCTTGATATGTAACAATGAAGATGAAGAGATTTTTACGTCTTTACTTGTTTTCAGAAACAAGACTTATCAGCATCTAACCAGCCATGTGACAAGTAAAGCAAATCAGTATTCACCCAACATGCCTTCCTGGGCCACATGGCTCCAGGGCACAGTTCCTCTAGTTACACCACACTGCCAGGCATGGTTCACTGTATCCAGCATGCTCTGACCAATTGCTCTGTACAAGGTCCTGTGGTAGGAGCCACAGGCACTCCTCTATGCTTGTTTATTTTCCTATTTCCCAAGAGGTTAATTCAGGCCATATTATAATGATGTATTATTTTTTAAAAAATGATTCCATATATCCATAGCAGAAAAAAATACACCAGTTCTAAGACTTAAGATTTGGGTTATTAAATTCTCATGGAAAAAAATTCTTAGTATTCCTAGAATGTTAAGGAGACTAATACAAGCCATGCAAACAAGTTTTCAATATCAGGAATCTGGGACAACTGAATAAATTAATTTAAGACATTTATATAAAATTAGAGCTGTTTGTATTTCACTTATAGAACTTTACCTAAGATAAATTCAATAATAGTTCTAATCTCTTAAAGATACACTAATTTGTCAGAACATAAATAAAGCTATTAACAAAAGAAACTGAATTGCACTACAAATAACTCTGGAAAAACACCAAGGAGGTAGATTTGATGAAATGATAATATAGCAACCTTAAAACTTCATGTGTATGTTAGCTCCTCTTCTAGAATTTACTACTTAATTTTCAGGGTTTTTTCCCCATTTCTTCAAGTCCAATTGCAGGAGAGACACATGCACAAGTAAAATCTTCTTACAATATACTCTTAGATTTTCTGAATGTGCCCCATGTGTCCACTAATAGCCAAATGCTTTCAAATCTGTTCAGCTAAATGGATCAATAACTACATCCAGCCCCACATAGTGGGGCTGCCAACATAGTGAAATCAAGCCAAACACAAAATGTCTCTCTTAGGACAAAAAATTATCAACATGGTTTTCTCCAGAGATATACTATATGAGATATACATTCTCTAAGGCAGTTGGGATATATTAAAAATATTTGAGCATTTGATACACAAAACAAAGAATTGAGCAAAAGTATCTAAACACTATAACCAGTGACTGTTATAATGGCCCAATTTAATACTCCAAAGCCTACATCTCCTATCTTTCCAACTCAAGAGTACATGAAGCACAGATACACAACAGCACATGCAAACTGCTAGCAAGCTTATCTGTGTGTCCCTCCTATGACACAGCTGTGAGCAACATCTGAGCAGGTGCAACCAAGCTTTGGAGAATTCCTGCCTGTTGCCCAAAAACAACAACACTGCATGGCTGAAATTGAAACCAGTGCAAACATTCCCACCCCATCCAGGTTCATCTGGTGACTCAGATTATGCAGGAGAGAGTAGGTCTGCAGCCACTCCTGACCTAAAGCAACCTCTACAAACAACTTGAAACACATCAAAGAAGTTTGATAATAAAGAAGCCAAAGACAATGCTTCTCCAATGGTCTGAGCTCACATGCCAGTTGCTTTAACAGCACAGTCCTATAAAATACTCTCTAATCTTCACCAGATGAATGCTTTGTAATTAAAATTATTGTGCCTCATCAAATCTTAGAAATGTGTATCTGATTCTTACAGTGGTATGCAATGCAATGTGTGTACAAAGTACAGTTCCTTGGAACTTGCAATATTTATAAGACAAATGATCTGAAATTAACAACTGCATATTATGACATCTATAAGCAAGTTTAATAAACAAGATGTAGTAACTCGACAGTTAATGCATATATTTGCATAGCTATAGGAAACTCACATACATACCTGTGCAGCTATGAGGCAAAAACAGACTTGCAATTTATCAGGAACTCTGAAATGGAAAACAGAGATGTTATCTAAGCAGAAATTAATTTACCAAACCAAATTCACAATTTGTACAGATACAACTTTTGCAGATCAGCAGGAGAGATTGCAGTATATACGGAAGGTGGAGTAGTTTATATTCCTATGGCCCCACAGGTATTACTCATATATGTGAATGTATGTACTCAGCACCTCAGCAGTGTCATCAATTGACTGAGATTCACCATGGCCTCTGCAATGCAAGTGTTCTCACTAGAGGACTAGGAAAATACTTACAAATGATTTTTTTCTTGGTGTTCTTCCAGGACTAATGCCTTGCTAATACAAATGACTGCTGCTCTCTGAGAAAGAACTCCCCCAGTTCATCTGCCCTCACTCTGCTAGAACACTGACTGGTAAGCAACAAAGTGTTTCCTCAGAGCAGTCCACAAAAATCATGCAGGAATAAAACTGACTGCTCCTTTACTTTGGTACAACCGATCAATTCCAGCCTGAGTCTATGAGGACTGCTTACAACACACGTGGCTTACTCACACACTGGCCTAGCTACCAGTGAAGCAGCTACTGGTACAGAGCACCATGAAAGTCCAGCTTAATACCGGAAGCTGACAATTACAATCGAGAAAACAAAACAAACAAACAAACAAACAATCTTGAGTTTAGATGGAAGATGCACTGTAACAGAATACAAGCTAAATTCTACAAACTAAAATTTCATAATTCTTTCTGAATGCAAAATAAAGTATTTATGTACATCTGAGCCTAGCTCAGCAACATGTTAAGGTCAGTGAACTTTGCTCAAAGGTGTGCATAGGTAATTATTTTTATGATGGCTCGATAAAATAGCATCACACATAAAACTGATGTGAGCATGAATTGCTAAGAAGCTTCTGGAAAGTTACTATATATAGGTATTTAGAAGCCAAACATTAAATATTTTTCTCAATAGGTTTAGTTCTAGGCTTCTGTTCATGTTATTGGAAATAGATAAAAATCTATGTTAAAAGATAAATTTAGGGCGGGTGAAATGTCTCAGTATGTAAAGATATTTGTTGCCAATTCTAAGGATCATAATTTGATTCTTTGGATCCCTATGGTAGAAAAAAACTGACTCCTTAGTTTGTTCCTCTGACTTACACATGTGACTTAATTCCAGTTCTAACCTACAAACATGCACACAATATACAGATTAAAAAGTAAGTAAATAAATAAAGAAGATAATTCTATGGTACTGAAATATTATAGGAAATTTGGATATGTAATGAGAGAAAATAAGTAATGTATATCAAGCCATATAAACTAATATTTTCTCCAACTCCCAATGTACCTTAAACATTTAAAATTTTATGGAATCTTTAAATGTATAGTATAATTGTACATTATGCAAGCATGTATAATGTAAAGTGTATAGGTTAATGACAATGAAGATAAAACTATAGAATATAGACACATAAAAACCAAAATACTAGATCTTGAATCTAATATCTAAAATCTATTGAAAAGGAATATTTATTAACAATTTAAATTTTATTATACTTAGGTTTACAGACAGTTAACTATTCATAATAAACATTACTTTTATACTAGTAAAATATTATTTGGTAAGGTAGAGGTAAAAGAAAATTTACAAAGTGCCATATGGAAGCCATAAACCTAACTCTTCTTTGAGAAATAAATGAATTCACTCACACATAACTCCACTAGGTATGCCTACAGAGAGAACACACTGCCTCCTCATCAGGGTACACACAGGGTCTTTTTCATCACACTACTCTAGGATCTACACAATAATTCAATAACACATTTTTAATCATCTTAGTCAAACTTTTTAAATTATGCAGAGTGAAATGACAGCAAGAACAACTCAGGACTGAAAATCTGTTGTATCTAGTACAGACTAATTTATTCACTAAGCCAGCAAGATTCAGTGAGCATCTACTGTGTGCAAGCGGATACATTTATCACCACCATGTGTTAAAAAAATAGAGCAGGACACATGCCCACAGTGCTAAACACTTGAAAGCACTGAACATCCGAAGGAAGGAACATTCAAACACAGATACAAACATAACCTAGATTATGGTATTTCTGAGAGGACTAGTACATTTTAGAACAATAACATGTATGTCATGTTTATTCTTTTATATTGTAGAGTGAAAACTTACATATATGTAGCATTGATTGAAAGTTCAGACTCCTTAGCATGCATCACTTACAAATTACACTCACAAATTATTTTAAATATTTACATTTTATTTATATGATTTTCTTCATGTTAACAGTAATATAGCATAAAAGGAGATCAAGAAAACACTGACCAGTGTGGGGCATGTAAGACTGCCGCAGATTATGCAGAGTTACAGGAAACAAATGGACAATTATTAACAGTGAGTTATTTATCAGCCACTTAAGTAAATAGTTAGTTACTCGTTAATCCTTCCTACAGACACTGTTATTGCAACATCAACAGGAAAAGAAAAGGAGAGAGGGAAGAAAATTTCTGCTAAACAGATGAAATGTTACAGCTAATAGATTCTCTCTATAACTGGTTAGTTTCTCTCTGGTCTATAGTCATAATTTTATTCCCTCTAAAATCAGTGCTATTTAATAGTTATAAGGTTGATGTCAATTGGAACCATTCTTGTGATGTAGTGACAAAGAAAAAAAAAACAGCAATTCCTGTGATCACTGACCCCATAGCCCAGGCTTATAGTGTCTGGGCAGCAACAGAGTTACCAGATAGGATGATTTGCCACTAGGCAATTAGATTTCATGCAAGTTACATATTCCCTGTATTTAAAATGGTGATCATCTAAATATCCTGCAGGATTATTTATGGTGCTTCCTTTTATGGGCATATAACAAAATAAGCAGTCTCTGGCATGGCATTTCCTTATAGGGCCCTGATATTAGAATTACAGTTGCACCAAAGGGAGAGGATATCTTATTATTATAAGCTAAGGAACTAAACTAAACAGAAATCCAGGCTGTAAAGAAAGCCTACTGGGCACAAAACACTATAGCCAAAAATTGATACAAGAGGCAGTCCTGAGCTAGACATTTAGTGAACAGTTTACAATATGTTAAACTACTAATAGCCCCAAACCAACATTATCCAACATGACCTATTATTGACCCTATTACTGAAGAGAACAACAGTAAATAGCCTTTTGTAGGCCAAAAACCTTTGGTCTACAATGTGCTCTGCCTGCAAATATATGAAGCCTATGATGGTACAGAACTCATGAGAGTGGCCGGCCAATGTCTGATTTTACTTATGCCCCACTCTCGAAGATGCAACTCATGCCAGACACTACTTGTATGACCAAAACCCAGAAACTGGATATCCCAGCTTGGGTAAACAAATAATATTGACTTAAAATTTTAAAAATCAATAAAATAATTCAAAATTATATTCTGCTATGCTCATAGATCAGTGCCTTCATCTGTCATCAGAGAGGCTTCCTTCAGCACCATTTCTTTGTACCAGGGAACAAATGCAGAGACCCACTGCCAGATATTTCAGGGAGAGAGAGCCTAAATGAGATGTCAGCATCGATTCCTCTCCTCAGATCTCAGGGAAGCTGTGGAAGAGGCTGGAGAAAGAGTATGAGACAGGGGAAGGGCTGACTCCAGGAGGACAAGGCCCGAATCAACTATATAGGCTGACAGGAAGACGGACTGGAGCAGCAAGCACAGGGCCTATTGGGGCTGCAGCAGGTCCTCTCTGTCTATGTTACAGCTTTGAAGCTCAGTCCTTTGACTGCTCTGCTGAGTGGAAGAGGAGGAGTTGCTCTCTGATCCTTGTGCCTGCTCTTGAGGCTCTTTTCCTTCTGTTGGATTGCCTTGTCCAGCCTCAATAAGACGTTTTTTCCCTTCACTTACTATTTTTTACTTTTTTATGTTTTCTATGATTTTTTTATGTTTATCTCTTAGAAGCCTGTTCTTTTCGAGTTAGAGACAGAAAGGGGGTGGATGGAGTGGATCCAGAAGGAAGGGGAGTTGGGAAATCACTGGGAGGAGTACAACACATGTAAACTATAATTAGGATACACTGTATGAGAAAAGAATCAATTTTCAATAAAAGGAAAATATGAAAAAAACAAAGTTTTTCATACAATATACTTTTATCATGTCTTTCCTTTCCTAACTTCCTCCAGATCCATTCCACTTCTGTAGTTTATCCAACTACAAGTTCTGGCAACAACAACAGCAACCCAAAGATCAAATATCAAAACAAACCAACTGGAAACTAATAGAACAAAATATTCATATTTTAAATATGTTTTCTTTTAAGTAGTCATTGGTACAATGTAATTCAAAACTTTAATAATATATATATATACATTTCTTCTGGAAGCACCTGAGAATTTGCTTGCTTGTTATTTTACTGTTAGTATTCTAGTTAACTTATATTGTTGTTATATTATTTATTTCAGAAATAAATAATACAAATTATAATTTTAAATATGTAAGTGCCTTACCTTTTTTTATTATTTAATGAGAAAGTTCAATGAAAAGTATTCTAGACCAAAGATTGATATAGGTGAGTTCAGATCACTGAGAGTAGTGCCAGCCTTAGTCAGGTGGTCCTTGGGTGAATAAGAAAGCAGGATAAGAAAGCTATAAAGGCCAAGGCCTCTACATCAGTTTCTACCCCAAATTCATGCCTCAGGTTCCTGCCATGACTTCCTCTCCTGGGGATCTAGGATATGAAGCGTAAGTGAAATAAACCCCTTCCTCCCCAAGCTGCTTTTGATGATGGTGTTTCACCACATAAATAGAAACCCTAAGAGGCCAGGCATATGCTACAAATGTGCCAAATAACAAATATTTGTTGGCTTAGTCTACTAAGCTTTTAGCATTTTGTCAATGAAATATAAAAGATTCAGGGGTAGGAGAAAACCAAGAAAGGAACATTATCACACAAGTTATGGCAACTGTACACTGAAATAGTCTCTTACTAGAATCCTCTAGGACACACTATACCATTCCTCACAGTTACACATTTTGAAGGACAGGGTCACTAGGGAATCTATACATTACAAAAGGCTATTTAAGCTTTCTGATAGTAATAATTGCTTTCTGTCAAGGAAAACCTTCACAGAGGTAGAGTGTCCAATACAGCACCTGGCAGGCTTCAGAGATGAGGAGTGGGTCAGAGGGAAGAATAAGAGTAGCAATGTAGGTTGAAATTCAACCTGCAAGCAGGAATTGCCTTCTCCACTCCCAGACTGGAGAACCTAAGGTGACTCAGACAAGCTTGGAGAGTGTAACCATCCATCCCCATAGCCTCCAAACTGAGCTGGACCCAAAACGTTCAGGATTCCCTAGTAAATTGTCTCATTACTTTTTTATTTGTCATCTACTTCAAATAATTTCCTTTCCTTAAATTTTCTATCCCACCACACCATATTCAATGTCAACAAATGAATTTTCTGTCCTTAAGAGGGAATAATGGTCGCTATATAAAATATTCCTGAGTCTCCCTGCCAATCTGCTCCCCTCTGGAAACAGTCCAGAGGCACCCTAGGGAGATCACAGACCACAAAGCAGCAGGTAGGAGAAACCTCACACCACCCTAGGCCTTAGAAGCACAAATAGCAGTAGGGAGCCCCCAGAGGACACCTGGCATCCAGACCCTGCCCCTACAGAGAGCTACTCCCCTTCCGCCCCTGGCCCAGATACCTGTGGCTGGAGCAGTCTCCCAGATGATCTGCTCCCCTCTGGAAACTGAGTCCAGAGGCACCCTAGGGAGGTCACGGACTGAAGAGCTGAAGAGGTACCCAAGAGAGGTCAAGGACCGCAGAGCTGCAGGCATCCTAGAGAGGACACGGTCCACAGAGCTGCAGAGCAGGGGACACCATATCCTGAAGCATCCTAGAGAAGCAACTACATTCAGAGCAGCAAACACATAGCTGGTCTACTACCATGGAGACACCATATCCTGAAATATCCTAAAGGAGCCACCGTACCCAGAGCAGCTGGAGCTCAGGATCATAGAATCATCCGGATTCCAAGGAGTTCTGACACAACCAAGATAACTGGAAAGGCAGACTCTAGTCAGAAACAGTGAGTGCACTACAGCTAACCAAATGGTGAAAGGCAAGAATAAGAATGTAAATAACAAAAACCAAAGTTACTTGGCATCACCAAAACCCAGTTCCCCCACCATAGCAAGTCCTGAACACCACATCACACCAAAAAAGCAGGACTCAGAATTAAAATCACTTCTCATGATGATGATGGAGGACTTTAAAAAGGACATAAACAACACTCTCAAAGAATTTGAGGAGAACGCAGGTAAACAGGTAGAAGCCCTAAAGGAATGCAAGAAAACACAACCAAACAGGCGAAGGAATTACCCAAAACTGTCCAGGATCTAAAATTTGAAGTAGAAATAATAAATAAATCTCAAAGGGAGACTACACTAGAGATAGAAAACCTAGGAAAAAGATCAGGAATCATAGACACAAGCATCACCAACAGAATACAAGAGATAGAAGAGAGAATCTCATGTGCAGAAGATACCATGGAAAACATAGACACAACAGTCAAAGAAAATGTGAAATGTAAAACGCTCCTAACACAAAATATCCAGGAAATCCAGGACACGATGAGAAGACAAAACCCAAGGATAATAGGTATAGATGAAGGTGAAGACTCCCAACTTAAAGGGCCAGTAAATATCTTCAACAAAATTATAGAGGAAAACTTCCCTAACCTAAAGAAAGAGATGTCCTTAAATATACAAGAAGCCTACAGAACCCCAAATAGACTAGACCAAAAAAGAAATACCTCCTGTCACATAATAATCAAAACATCAAATATGCAAAATGAAGAGAAGATACTAAAAGCTGTAAGGGAAAAAGGCAAAGTAATACATAAAGGCAGACCTATAAGAATTACACCAGATTTCTCACCAGAGACTATAAAAGCCAGAAGATCCTGGACTGATATCATACAGGCCCTAAGATAACACAAATGCCAGCCCAGACTACTATACCCAGCAAAACTCTCAATAAATATTGATGGAAAAACCAAAATATTCCATGACAAATCCAAATTTACACAATATCTTACCACAAATCCAGCACTTCAAAGGATATCTGGTGGAAAACTCCAACACAAGGAGGGAAACTACAACCTAGAAAAAGCAAGAAAGTAATCTTCCAACAACCCTAAAAGAAGGTAGCTATACAAATATAACTCCACTACCAATAACAAAAATAACAGGAAACAACATTCATTTTTCCTTAATAGCTCTTATTATCAATGGACTCAATTCTCCAATAAAAAGACATAGACTATCAGATTGGATACATAAACAGGACCCAACATTTTGCTGCATACAGGAAACACATCTTTGTGAAAAAGACAGACACTCCCTCAGAGTAAAAGGTTGAAAAACAATATTCCAAGAAAATGGCTCCAAGAAACAAGCTGGAGTAGCGATTCTAATATCAAATAAAATCGTTTTTCAACCGAAAGTAATCAATAAAGATAAAGAAGGACACTTCATATTCATCAAAGAAAAAATGTACCAAGAGGAACTTGCAATTCTGAACATCTATGCTCCAAATGCAAGGGCACACACATGCATAAAAAAAACTTTAGTAAAGCTTAAAGCACACATTGCACCTCACACAATAATAGTGGGAGATTTCAACACCCCACTCTCAGCTATGGACAGACAGTGGAAACAGAAACTAAACCGAGACACAATGAAACTAACAGAAGTTATGAACCAATTGGACTTAACTGACATCTATAGAACATTTCATCCTAAAACAAAAGAATACACCTTTTTCTCAACACCTCATGGTACCTTCTCCAAAATAGACCATATAATTGGTCACAAAACAGGCCTCAACAGACACAAAAAGATTGAAATAATCCCTTGTACCCTATCAGACCACCACGGACTAAGACTCGTCTTTGACATGGACAAAAACAAAGGAAAGCCCACATACATGTGAAAACTGAACAATGCTCTACCCAATGATAACTTGGTCAAGGAAGAAATAAAGAAAGAAATTAAAGACGTTTTAGAGTTAAATGAAAATGAGGACACATCATATCAAAATTTGTGGGACTCCATGAAAGCAGTACTAAGAGGAAAAGTCATAGCTCTAAGTGCCCACAAAAAGAAAATGGAAAGAGCATACATTAATAACTTGACAGCACACCTGAAAGCATTAGAACAAAAAGAAGCTAATATACCGAAGAGAAGTAGATGGTAAGAAATAATCAAACCCAGGACTGAAATCAACCAAGTCGAAAGAGAAAGAACTATACAAAATATCAACAAAACCAGGAGCTGGTTCTTTGAGAAAATCTACAAGATAGACAAATCCTTAGCCAGACTAACCAAAGGGTAAAGAGACAGTACTCAAATTAATAAAATCAGAACTGAAAAGGGAGACATAACAACAGAAACAGAGGAAATTTAAAAAAAAAAAAAAGGCAGATCCTACTACAAAGGCCTATACTCAACAAAATTGGAAAATATGGATGAAATGGACAATTTTCTAGATAGATACCAGGTACCAAAGTTAAACGAGGAGCAGATAAATC
This sequence comes from Arvicanthis niloticus, assembly GCF_011762505.2. Classification (NCBI taxonomy): domain Eukaryota; kingdom Metazoa; phylum Chordata; class Mammalia; order Rodentia; family Muridae; genus Arvicanthis; species Arvicanthis niloticus. The sequence goes on along the minus strand of NC_047669.1, from coordinate 29,263,918 downwards.
ATATAAACAGTTGCATAACCCCTAAAGAAATAGAAGCAGTCATTAAAAATCTCCCCACCAAAAAAAGTCCTAGGCCAGATGGTTTTAGAGCAGAATTCTATCAAACCTTACAGGAAGACCTAATACCAATTCTCTTCAAACTATTCCACAGAACAGAAACAGAAGGAACAATACCCAATTCGTTCTATGAAGCTACAATTCTGCTCATACCTAAGCCTCACAAAGACCCAACAAAGAAAGAGAACTACAGACCAATCTCTCTTATGAATATTGATGCAAAAATACTCAATAAAATTCTCGCAAACCAAATCCAAGAACAGGTCAAAGCAATCATTCATCATGATCAAGTAGGCTTTATCCCAGGAATGCAGGGATGGTTCCATATTCGGAAACCCATCAATGTAATCCACTACATAAATAAACTCAAATTAAAAAAACACATGATCATCTCACTAGATGCTGAGAAAGCATTTGACAAAATTCAACATCTCTTCATGTTAAAAGTCTTGGAAAGATTCAAGGTCCATACCTATACATAGTAAAAGCAATATACAGCAAGCCAGTAGCCAACATCAAACTAAATGGAGAGAAACTTGAAGCAATCCCACTAAGATCAGGGACTAGACAAGGCTGCCCACTCTTACCCAACCTATTCAATATAGTACTGGAAGTCCTATCTAGAGCAATTGGACAACAAAAGGAAGTCAACGGGATACAAATAGGAAAGGAAGAAGTCAAAATTTCACTATTTGCAGATGATATGGTAGTATACTTAAGAGACCCTAAAACTTCCACCAGAGAACTCCTAAACCTGATAAACAACTTCAGAAAAGTGGCTGGATATAAAATCAACTCAAACAAATAAGTAGCCTTCCTATACTCAAAAGATAAACAGGCTGAGAACAAAATTAGGGAAATGACACCCTTCACAACAGTTTTAAATATCTTGGAGTGAATCTAACCAAGCAAGTGAAAGATCTGTATGACAAAAACTTCAAGTCTCTGAAGGAAGAAATAGAAGAAGATCTCAGAAGATGGAAAGATCTCGCATGCTCCTGGATTGGCAGGATTAATTTAGTAAAAATGGCCATCTTGCCAAAAGCAATCTATAGATTCAATGCAATCCCCATCACAATTCCAAATCAATTCCTCATAGAGATAGAAAGAGCAATTTGCAAATTTATTTGGAACAACAAAAAACCCAGGATAGTGAGAACTATTCTCAACAACAAAAGAACTTCTGGGGGAATCACCATACCTGACCTCAACCTGTACTACAGGGCAATAGTGATAAAAACTGCATGGTATTGTTACAGAGACAGGCAGGAAGATCAATGGAATAGAACTGAAGATCCAGAAATGAGCCCACACACCTATGGTCACTTGGTCTTTGACAAAGGAGCTAAAACCATCCAGCGGAAAAAGGACAGCATTTTCAGCAAATGGTGCTGGTTCAACTGGATGTCAACATGTAGAAGGATGCAAATCAATCCATTCATATCTCCTTGTATAAAGCTCAAATCCAAGTGGATAAAAGACCTTCACTTAAAAGCAGATACACTGAAACTAATAGAAAAGAAGGTGGTAAAGACCCTCGAATACCTAAGCACTGGGGAAAAGTTCCTGAACAGAACACCAATGGCTTATGCTCTAAGATCAAGAATTGACAAATGGGACCTCATAAAATTGCAAAGCTTCTGTAAGGCAAAGGACATTGCCAATAAGATGAAATGGCAACCAACAGATTGGGAAAAGATCTTAACCAATCCCACATCCAATAGAGGGCTAATATCCAAGATATACAAAGAACTCAAGAAATTATACTCCAGACAACCATATAACCCTATTAAAAAATGGAGTACAGAGCTAAACAAAAATTCTCAACAGAGGAAACTCAAATGGCTGAAAATCACCTTAAGAAATGCTCAACATCCTTAGTCATCGAGGAAATGCAAATCAAAACAACCTTGAGATACCACCTCATACCAGTCAGAATGGCTAAGATCAAAAACACATATAATAGTAGATGCTGAGGAGGATTCAGAGAAAGAGAAACACTCCTCCATTGTTGGTGGGATTGCAAGCTGGTACAACCACTCTGGAAATCAGTCTGGCGGTTCCTCTGAAAACTGGACATAGCATTATCTGAGGATCCAGCTATACCACTCCTGGGCATATACCCAGAAGATGCTCCAACATATAATAAGGAATATGCTCTACTATGTTCATAGCAGCCTTATTTATAATAGCCAGAAGCTGGAAAGAACCAAGATGTCCCTCAACAGAGGAATGGATACAAAAATGTGGTACATCTACACTGTGGAGTATTACTCAGCTATTAAAAATAATGAATTCGAGAAATTTTTAGGTAAATGAATGGATCAAGAAATTATCATCCTGAGTTAACCCAAACACAAAAGAACACACACGGTATTTACTCACTGTTAAGCAGATGTTACCCCAAAAGCTTGGAATAGCTAAGACTCAACCCACAGACCACATTAAGCTCATGAAGAAGGAAGACCAAGAGGGGATGTCTCAGTTCTATAGAACGAGTAACAAAAATACTCAAGGGAGCAAATATAGAAACAAAACATGGGACAGAAACTGAAGGAGGGGCCATTAGGAGACCATTCCACCTGGGTATTCATCCCATGTATAGTCACCTAAGCTAGACACTGATGTGGATGGCTGGAAGTGCATGCTGTCAAGAACATGATATAGCTGTGTACTTAGAGGTCTGCCAAAAATTCACACATTCAGAGGATGATGCTCACAGCTAACCACTGATATGATCAAGGGTTTCCCAATGGAGAACTTAGAGAGAAGACTGAAAGAGCAAAAAGGGTTTGTGACCCCAGGAGGAAAGCAACAATACCAAACAACCAGAGCCCACCAGGGTCTAAACCATCAGCCTGGGAGCACATAGGGAGGGACCCATGAATCCAGCAGTATATGTAGGGGAGGATGGCCTTGTCGGGCATAGGTGGGAGAGGAGTTTCTTGGTCCCATAAAAAATGAACACAGAGTGGGGGTGGGGAGAATGTGAGGATGGAAAGGGGGTATTGGGGGAGGTAGGTGCGGGCACTGTCTCATAGAAGAATGAGGAAGGGGGATGGGATAGGCGGTTTCTGGGTGGTGGGAGGAAGTGGGGTAAGGGGATAAAATCTGAAAGGTCAATATAATACCCAATTTTTTAAAAAAGAGAGATTGAGAAAAGGGGAAAAAGGAGAAAAAAAGAAAAAAAGAAAGAAAAATAAGAGATTTAACAACACAAAGGGAAGGATTTAGAAATTTAGGAGGCAGTTTATGTTAATGGAAACAGCATTACAGAAACTGGAAAATCACACCCTCATAGAAGCACAAGGAGGAGGGATGGGATAAGGGGTTCCTGGGTGGTGGGAGGAATGGGATAAGGAGATAAAATTTGAAATGTAAATATTACAACCAATTTTAAAAAGGGGGGGGGAAAGAAAAGTTGTTAGAACCAACATCTTTAAAAAAAAAATCAGCCCTCTAGGAAAAAAATTTTTTTTTCTTGATACTAAACTTGTTCTGAGAATTGTATATTGCAGAATACACAGCCTTGGTGTATCTACTCATCAAGCATACTGACCAGACCTGCTCAAACCTCCAATGTCCTGGAATTCCATCTGGATGCAGTGAAGACACAGATTCAGAGGCTTATCAACTTACTCTTCCCCCCCACCCCTCTTCTAATATCTCAACACCTGTAATCAGCTTGAAGAAGTTAAAGAAGAGTCAGCGCCCCTATTCCCTGGGCTTGGGGACTAAGGTGGTTAATATTGGTCTGTCTTTCTAGGGAAAAGTAGTGGTTTTGTTGGAACAGGGAGGATTAGCTAGGACTTATTGCATAGCCATAACCTATTGGTAGAAATCTGTATAATTAATATCAAGATGAAGTTATAATTTCTTAAGTGGTACAAAAGTTACTTTGATTTCAAATTTAAGCCTTTCATTGGTATGAGCTTCTTATTGATATAAAAGTGGGATGAATATTGATACTCTCATGGGCATTGTGCCTGTATAACACATTTAGGAATACAAGGCTTAGACCCAGTCCTTCTTTAACTTTTTTAACTGATTAGGGACAATTAGCCTATGAGTTAAGGGACAATAGCAAATTCAGGGCTTTGAGTTTATTGTTAGGGTGATTTACATATTTTAATCTGAAATAGCTGAGAGGAGTTAACAGACAACAGTCCAGGTTACCTTACATGGATAGTTGGTTTTCAAAACGCGAGAAGTCCACAGAATTGATGTTACAAATATTTCTATATTAATGTTCATTTTGATTAGAGACCTGTTTGCTCCTGACAGCTTCTGGTCGTGGATTCTAAGAAGAAATTGAGCATCCTTGGAGTTACTCCAGTTGTGCAGTGACAGCCACTAGGCCAGAATTACCTCTTTCCATCTACAGACAAATTACTGTCCAGAAAAGGACACACTTGCAGAAAAGTTGACCGGTTATATCTGCCTAGACAGAGTAATCAGCCCTTAATAATTCTGCATCACTAAGGTCTGTCAGATGATTCTGGGCCAGAAGGCTGAAGATTTGATGCTCCAACGTTCTGTAGTATAGGGGCTTTCGAGGTGCTTAGCGGTCTCTATAAATTGGCTAAGGTTTAGAAGCTATGCTTAGTGCTTCCCATAACTTCAGTTAACTCAGTCATTCTGGATTTCTGACGGGGTTGAAGACCTATAGTCTCATAGCCAATCCTGGCTATTTACTTTGAGAGAAAAGATCTGAGTAGATGGTTTTCAGCTGACATTCATTCTAAAGCCAAGAAAAAAGCCAGGTTCAAAATTAAGTGTTTCAGTTAGGAGAGATGACAGAGGTTCCGGTTAGTCAACAAAATGATGGACTGGGTATTGGGACTATCTTGTACCTCACTGGTACAATTGGGAATAATTATGCTCTAATTGCATCTTGAGAGAAAAGTTTTATTTTAACCGGAAGGGTGAAGCTAGGTGATGAGAGAGAGAAGGGGGGGGGAGGGACATAGAGCAGACGTTCATGTGTCTCCACCAATCAAAGATAGTTGATATATCTAGGTTGGGTATTGGGTTACACTTCTGATTGAGCATTACCAAACTTATAAAGCCTTTGATTAACATTTTTAAAAAATGTATAAAAGCAAAAGGGAAAAGAGGGCATTGGATAGGGGTTTTCTAGGGCGGGGAAATGGGGAAAGGGGATGGCATCCGAAATGTAAATAAAATATAAAAAAATTTTAAAAAATTAAAAAAATTAAAAAAATATTCCTGCCACACTTAAAATAGACAGCATTCATAGCTTCTGTGCTGACCTCCAAAGAGCTTTAAAGTTTTCAACATGTGAATGGGATTTATCTATAGACCTACTGATACCCTATACTTCTATGCTTTATGTATAGTATGCCTGAAACCTAATATATACCTCTTCCTTGGACATTACCAGTGAATTTGCAGACAAATTCCCCATCCATTCACCCTACAGATCTCAACTTAGCCGTTACTTCTGCATGAAAGGTTTCATCAGCTTTGCTATCTCGCATTGTTCAGATGGAGGCTTGCTTCTTCCTTTCTTTCAATATATAATTTTGCATATATTAAAATGATTCCTTCAATTTTCTGATATCCTATTGTCTCATACTGAACGTAAACTAGAGATATTTTTTATTTGGGTATCCCAGGAAACAGTAAAATTTTCCAAATTAGTAACCTCCACCTGATCAGGTATTGTTTTTACCAAATTTTGAACCAAAATTTATCTCTATTTCTAGAACAGAAGCAGTGCTTAACAAGTGTTTCCTAAATAAACAAGTGGAGCAGTCTGAATTCTCATTCCTCACATGCAAGAGTGGCTTTAATAGGGGCTGAATGCAAGAACTTATGTATCAAAGATGGCCTTTCCTCTCTCCACCCTTTTTCATTCAGTCTCCACTGAGCAATCAGGCAGGCTATGGCAGAATGAGACCGTCTTCAATATGCATACAATGTACAACAGAACAACAGAAGAGAAACCTGTCCAGAGATTCAGGGGTCTCTCCCTCATCACAGCAGTACAGCAAAACAGCCCTCAATAATCCAACATACCATTTCTCTCAAAATTGAGAATTTTCCAACACTTAAAATGGAGTATATGACACAGAAAAGAGGGGGGTGATATTTATAAGAAAGGATACCAACAAAAGGAAGTAATCATGATAGGGAAACACAGAGAGAAAGAGATAAATTAAAAATTATTATGATATATGCAATAAGATGCTACAATGAAACCCACTGTATTGTAGACTAGCTTAAAAATAACTTTAAAATCCAATAGACAAAAGGAACTGTTTATATATTTATAGTGAGTTTATTTAAAAACTGCTTGGGAAATTCAAAATACTGCCTTTTTATAGAAAATTATTGAACCGATCTAATTTGAGTTCTATGGTTATAGTTTTCACTTCTATTAAAAAGGAAAGAGAGCCATCAGTTCCAGAAGAAAGGGGAAGGATTTAATCTGGCTTCTGGTCATTTCTAAGTCCTGCAATCAGTACAATGAGTAGCTAATGAGGCAAGAATCCCTGAAACAATTCATATAATCAGCATTTACTTCTTTTCTTCCTTTCTACCTTCTCAGAAACTATGTGTGTGCGCAAGATGAGACTTAAAAGCAATGATGTCATAATTTTAAAATGCCTAAATTTTTCTCAGCAATTCACACTATCCCTCCTGCCCATAACATTACATTTTGGAAGAAACAGGTGGGCTTCAAAAGGTCGTTTTTTTTTTCTTAATGAAAGAAGGATATTGAAATTCTACTCCAATTATTTTATATTTAAATTCTGCCATACTGAATTCAGAATAAACGTTGCATAATAAAGTCTTTGTATTCTTTACTAAAATCATCCTTGAGAGGAAGATTTTTAAGCATTTAGGTTAAAGCTGAAAATGTATTAAAAAGAAAGATGAAATTAGATTAGCTAATCACCTGAAAAGCATTAAATTTTGTAAAATTTGGTAAAAATATATGAAGACGCACCTTCTCTTGCATGTTTTAGTGCCCGGTGGATACCTGGGATGTAATTCAGTTTGCCATCCCTTTTCCCACACCAGCTCACTCTTTGTTCAGCTCCACCTTCAGTCTGGCATATAATTACTCCTATGCTATTTGGTTTTAAGCACCTCTTACCCCCAAGGCCTCATGGCTCTAAGGGCTTGTTGAATTTAAACAAGCACATTTAAATCTTTGTCTTTAAATGAGTAAAATAAAGTCTCAACACCTAACACAGAGCACTCGTCTATCTACCTGTGCATGTTATAATTGTCTACCAGATCATAATGAGTATCTATCCATCCTCAAAATCAGAGAAAGGAGGACTCATTCTAGAAGTAAATTTACAATAAATGGTTTTACTCTTGATTAGCTATGTGTGTTTGGGGACACCGAGATTGGTGCTTGCATAATTTAACTACCTAATAAGAACTGGATGATCAGGGACACCTTGGAAATGAAGGAGGGAAAATAAAATGGAAGAAAAACTAAAGAAAATAGGAATATTATTAACGAAATAATACAGCATAAGAGAAGCCATGCTAAGTCTTCTCTGTTACCTGACAAATTGTAAATTCATGCAGATATGCTCACTAATGTACACACATGCATGGGTCCGTGCCAAGTATACATGAACTGTAATTTCAGCTAAGTGCAAACTCTCTGCCTTGTAAGGAAGGACAGGCAGGTGACATGGATTCTACTAACTGCTATTGCTTAAGGCCACTAGCAAATCATAAATATTGTCTATTGTCATGTATTTTCTTTACAGATGTAATATTGGTGAATCAATAGAAGAAAGAAATATGAGCACACTATATATGAAAAACAATATGGTCTGCATTATATCATAGATGTCATTTAAAAGGATCTGAAAAACATGATTGTTTAGTTCGGGAGCATGGAAACAGTCTCCTACTTGAGAGGGTTTGGCAGCAGTGGATTCTTTCCATGGTCCAAAGTCAGAAATGACTAATGTCCTCCCTTCAAGGTTCATCTGAAGTAATCATACTACAGTCAGAGGATGGTGATCATATATGAGTTCAAGAGGGTCTAAAACATAAATACATTGTATTTATAATGTATAAAAATAAATACATTGTATTCAAGGAAAGGTACAAGGACATGGGACTATATGAGTTTGAAATATTCATTTCTCAGAAATAATTTTAGATTAGAAGATGGAACACAGTTTGTCCATCCTCTTGTGATTTGATTTTTTTTTACACAAGAACTAAAATATGGTGATTTCTTAAAAATTTTGAGTAGTATGTTGAGAAATTAATACTAAATACACAAAGAATGGGTCCCCCCTTCCTTCAGTGATGCTACAATGGCTATTTTGAGTACTCACTTCTTGTTTGTTTGTTTGTTTCTTTGTTTGTTTTTCGAGACAGGGTTTTTCCTGTGTAACCCTGGCTGTCCTGGTACTCACTCTGTAGACCAGGATGGGCTTGAATTCAGAAATCCACCTGCATCTGCCTCCCAAGTGCTGGGTCTAAAGACGTGCACCACCACTGACCGATGAGTACTCACTTCTAAAACATCAATTTTTATCCAAGATCCCAATACCTCAACTGAAATGAAAATATTTGTCGTTCCTTTCCTACCAGTGGTGCTGATAAACAGTATGTCATCTAGAAATCTTTTTTGGATTGTATTTTATTATTTCCAGTGTAGACATTAAGTAGTTCATTGTAAAGCAGAGTAGATTCACTAAAGGCGAATGGCTAAAGTGCTCATTGTTAGAATTCTTAAAGCATATTCCCCAGACTTTTTAAATATGTTGCTTGGTTTGTCTGACTTATTTTCTACTCTAAATAATTTGAAATATTTTGCATTCTTTCTTTTCATTTTAAATATCCCAATCACCCCCTACTGAAAACGATGAAATGAGTTACTGAAAAAAAAAAAACTTTGAAAAAAATGTTTCTAAAATTCTGAAACTACAACCTCTTCATTTATATTAATTTATCATCTTCCAGTCTCAGAAGGGCTAATTTTCAATAGTTTAGTCTTAATTTCAAGAACTACATTATTTTGCATCTTATTTTTTAACAAATAAGCATATTTACATTTTTAAATCTCTAGTATCTTCTCGTAAAAAAAAAAAATCTGCCACAGGTACTTGACTAATTCTGTGTTTGGACAATTTTTTTCTGGTTATTTTTTAAAAGACTTTGATGAGTTTCATTGTGCTTTAAATTTGTATTTTACTTTCTGCATTTAAATTATTTCATTGGGATGAATTCCTAGATATAAAACACATGTTACTTAATTCCTTAAATTATAAAAATTTCTTTGTTAGGGAAAGTATAACCAATTCTTTTAGAAAATACCTTAATTCTTGATAGTTTTTCAATTTCAAAAAACAGTTTTTCGTGGGAGATGAATGTACTCATGCAGTTGGATCAACTTATTTATGATAAATAAACTTCAATAGCAAACTCTTTTAAATCTCAGTAATATTTATATCTAAACATAGCTAATAATTTCATGTAGATGAGAGTATAAAATACATTTAGAGTTAATAGAATGTCTTCAGAGTTATGCTGTGAAGGTACATGCCATGGTTATACCACCTTTGCTTGAATACTGAATACACCAATCTTACATCCCTAGAAGGCCTCCGGTTTTGTTTTGTTGGCATAGCTTATAACCACCTCACTGTTGAGAAAAAGCTGTAAAAGTATAAAAAATAAAATTTTCTTTGAGAATCATTGAAAAATACCAGGGTACAAGCAACATAATTTTCATGTAAAAATCAACATTTTGTAAAGAAGGCGAACATACTTCAGCCATTCTGCATTATATAACTCTATCACCAGCTGGGCACTGCAGACCCCTAACCAGCAATGGGAGCATGGCAGGCTGAGCAGAAAAACTGCAAACCAGAGCACCACACCTTATGGGGAAGGAAAGACAAAAATCACTTGCTTCGGAGTTGTCAGAACAGCTAAGATATGAGAAATGGGATATGGGACAGATATCTATACTATAAAGTTCATTACAGCTACAATGTAGGGTTAATCTAAGCATTTGGTAACAGGTGGCAGATATAAAGTAAATACACCAAAGAGAACAATATATGTAACTTAAGAAATCCTTATTAGAACTATTAGGCTAGTGTTAATCTTACATGAACTCATTTTGTTTTTAAATGGGGAACACAGAGAAGTCAATCACAAAGAAACAGTATAGTAATTTGAATAAGTATGGCCCTATAGGCTCATGTGTTTGAATACTTGGTTCTGAGTTGTTGGAACTGTTTGGCAAGAATTATGAGATATGACCTTGCTAAATGAACTGTGTTACTGAGGTGCTCTTTAAGGTTTCAAAACTCTTAAGACCATTCAAAGTGTGTTTGTTTGTTTTTCTGACTCCTGCTTACTGTTCAAGACATGAGCTCTTAGCCATGTCTTGTTTAGCCATCATGGATTCTAATCCTCTGTCACAATAAATTTAAGTACATACTGCCTGAGTAAGTCAGTCATGGTATTTTATCACAACCTCAGAAATGTAACTACGTTATACCAGGAAATGGGTTGTTGCAGTGACAGGTGACAGACCTAACACTGTGGTTTTTGGAGGAATGTGGAAGGTAATGGGACTTTGGATTAGAAAAGTGGTTCAATACTCTAAGAAGAGCTTAATGGGACATCATAATAGGACATTAGAAGACATTAATGTTGAGAGCTATGAAGGCACAGTCTCAAGAGATTTCAAAAGGAAACATTTCCAAGTGTCCTGGAAAACATTATTATGATATTTGTCTAAGAATGTGACTGTTTTCTTCCCTATTCTTAAGAGGATGACCTTTAAGAACAAATTAAATGCCGTGAGAATAAATTATAAAGTAATAGAAAAATTTTAAACAGAAAAGATTTCAAGATACCATAATAACTGTGTTGTATGGTTATTAGTAATCATTCCTACAGAGGTCTACAATAAAATAGGAAAAAGACAGCATAAAATGCAAAATGTACAGTTTGAAGAGAAAGAGCACCACTATAAAAGTTTAGGCTGAAAGAGATAAGATATTAAGAAGAGGTCTGATATGCAGTTGAGTGAAGGGAAGGACACCCCCATGGCAAGAGCCCGTACAATCAAGCTTCTGACTCCAGAAATATAAGAAATAAAGCCCACAGCCAATATGATTTTTAAAAACCCACGCATCATCCCAAGTTGACATCCAAAGGTGGTAGTGTCTTCTACATGGGGTTGACTTTACAATCATGAATGATAGATGGATAAAGGGTTATGGAATCGTCTCCAATGTTAAAGACAGCGACCAATGCCAGGCAAAGTGTGGCAGCATAGTCACTGTTTCAAGCTGCTGAAAGATAAGGGATCTTGTGTTGCCTCACTGGTAAACCTGTGAAATGGAGCAAGAATTGAGTTGGGAACCCAAAGACATCACAAATATCAGAGCTGTGAGACATCTGCCAAAAACTGCACATGGGGAGTGGGACCAGCGTGTGAGACAACTATTGTGTAACGTAAGAGAGGTGAAGCTAAGACTGTAGACATCAAACATGGAACTATGAGATTTGGAGTTTGGCTTTTGGGTTCAGTTTTTTTCCTCACGATGCCTTTATTCTCTCTTGTGAAATGGTAGTATACATTATACACTATTGGATGTTGGCAGTATGTAATTTGCTTTTTGATTTTTCAGGGAATTTTGCAATTAAGAGATTGCCTTGAGTCTCAGAGAAGACTCTGGGCTTTTGAGCAATGTAAAATGTAAAAAATATGAGAATTTTTGATGTTGAACTAAATGCATTTTATATTATAATGTGACTAAGAACCTTCGGGAGCAAAGAAGTAAAATGTGTTGGACTGAATGAAAATACCCCTCAGAGACTCAAATGTTTAAACACTTGGTCCCCAGTTGATGAAACTGTTTGGGAAGGACTAATACATGTGGCCTTTTTAGATAAGGTATGTCATGATGGGGCAAGGATCTTTGAGATTTCAAACCACTTGTACATTAACACATGTTCTCTCTCTGCTTCCTGCTTGCTGTTCTGCTGTTTGAGATAGGAGCTCTCAGCTGTTTCCTGCCACCATACATTGTTTTAAGCCCAACTAAATCCTTCTCCTAAAGGTTGCATTGGTCATGGTGTTTTATCATGACAATAGAAAATTCACTGTGACACACGGTAGGTAAAATTATGGTAGGTAGAGACAAGAAAACTCTCTCTCATGTCTGTGTGTGATGATGGGCAATGTGGTGATATTCAAACAGTGCAGTTTCAGAAATACTAGAGAAACAAATTTTAAATTTCTATTAAATTGCCTAGTAAGTATAACAAATAGTATATATTAAGTTTCCAAATGTACATTTTAAATATGAATCACAAAGCAAATTTTTAAAGTATGAAAATGAAGTTAAGCAAACAAAAAAAAATTATTCAGGGAAGACAAAAGTAAAATAATAAAAATATTCTACCATTGTAGACTTTAAGTCAAAGTGAACACATGACAGTCTTTTTAAATTGAAAATATGATTTTTTTACTACAATATATTCTGATCACAATTTCCCCTCCCTCATCTTCTAGCAAATTCTTCCCTTCTACCCACCCATTGTTGGTAGAAGGGTAGACAAGTCGGAAGGACAGAATAAAGCTAAAAATGGGCCCACAAGTATAAAATGCTTATTTCATGTTAAACTTATTGACAGCACTTAGAAAAGAAAAAGAAAAACAAAACAAAAAACTTTTGCAACAAATGGTGCTGGATCAATGTGCCAAATGTCCTTAAGAATATGAATTATGCCATCTCAAACCCTGTCACACACATGACACAAAATGAATTTTAGGCAAAATGAACAATTAACTTTAACAGCCTTACAGTTCCTAGATAATAAGAAAGAAAAATGTCTCCATGATATTCAGGTAAGCAGAGGAGTTTGTTCTGTTTTTAAATAGTATGTAATATACTAACTGAAATAAAAGACTAGTAAGTTCAAGTTTGTTATAAAACCCTTTTGTGATCAAGAGACTTTAAGTAAAGAGAAGTCTGAGACTAAAATAAAGTATCTGCAAGATGTAATCTGCATATGTAATACATCAAATATAATGTAAAAATATGATAAAACACCTACAAAATGATAAGCAACAATGAGACTGAAAACAATCAATAACTAATACACATGGATGACAACAGACAGTATGTACAGTGAGAAAGCAGAACAATTCCAAGTAACACCACAATGCCACACATACCAGAAATGCTACGATGCAAAAGACAGTTAAGTACTGGCAAGGTCTTAATGCATTGGAAGTGTTATACTGCTGCTGACAGCAGTAAACGTATACATAGGAAACTGATAGTCTCTACCAAAGATGTATATAAGAATATTAACAACAATACCTTCTGTACCTATCTAAAAACAATATACCAGGAAATGAACTCGTACTAGACATGAACATCTACACTACAGCCTCCTTAGCTGGGCCAGAGCCCTATATGGAGCTGCATAACCCAGCATGGAAGCTTCAAAGCACCTGGCATCATTAAAAGGATTCTGACCGCACAACAACCCAATATCAAATGGTTTCATCTGAGGTATTTCTGGTTGCACTTGCCTAAGTCGCCTCCTCTGACTTCACTGCATACTTGGTTTCGAACATTTAAGACGTACCCATTGCACTGCACATACTGCCGTGAGCACGATGCCAACATACATTGAAAGAGCTCAGATTCTAAGCTATTAGATGTTCTGAATTGTGCTATGCATACCAAGGTTTTCTGCTCACCAAGAAACACAATGATTTTGTATAAAATTCAATGTATATATGAGTTACATTTGTGTTAGAATGGTTACATTTAAAAGTTGATATTTGAGTTGACAAGTGTTATTAAAAACTGTTAAATGAATTTAAAATAAAGTAAGAATTATGACTGAACTAAAAAAATTCTTGAATAGCAAAAAGTGCTTCAGCAATTTATATAATGTATATTTATATGAAGTGCCTTTCTCAGTATTAATTATAAAAGTATTGTACATCTCTGAATACACTTAAAATGATCTATGTCCTGTACCATGCAAGACTCACCCAAGATTCCTGTATGTAAAAATAAAGAAGCACGCCATTCTCATTACCATGGAAATTTTACTTACTCTTCAATAAATGATAAGATTACATTTATACCAAAGCATGTCAATATATAAATTATTTAATTAATATATGATTTATCTACCTATTGATATATCAAATGGTGTCAAATATATGATGGTGTCATGTAAATTCTTCTCAGATTAAGGGGGTCATAAACAAACAATATTAAAATTCCCTTATCTTGAAATAGATAAAACATAATGCAAATTAGTATGTATAAACAGGATTATTGTAAAGAAACAAAATTGTGCCTCCAACCCTAATATTCAGACTAGAGTCTTCACTGACAGCCAGTCTAGATGAAATGACAAACTTCTACATGAGGGAGAGACTCTTCTTGAAGCAACCAACAACTGTAGAACAACGTAGAACAATGGTGGGAGGATCTTGATCTGCTCTGCCTACCTGTACACTAGTTTACATGCAACATACACACACACACACACACACATACACAAATCTAAATGCAAAGTAATATATAATCCATGTTTCTACATTGTTCACAAACAATTAAAACTAACATTTACTAGAAGTGCTATTAATGACTCTCTAGAAGAACTAGGGAGTAGAAAAATGAATCTGTATGGTCATGTTGGATTTTGTGTTTTGGTCTGGGTGATACTTACATGTATATATCCATTGGATATAAGTTAATTTTTATATGTAAATTAAATATATGTTTCCTTTTAAAAAATTTATATGTATGGATATTTTACCTGAATGTAAGTCCATGTACCCTGTGCACACCTTGTGCCTATGGAGTACAGAAGAGGGCTTTAGTTCCACTGGGACTGGAGTTACAGATGGTTGCTGGCAGACATGAGGGTGCTGGGAATTGAACCATGTCCTTTATAAGTGCTGTCAGTGCTCTTAACCACTGATCACTCTCTAAAACACCCATATGTAGGTTTTCTTGCACTAAAACAATTTATATAAAATTAACATAAAATTGGATGAACTCCCACCGGTTATATTTTTCTTTATTCTTTAACCACTTGGCCTTGAACATGACAAAGTCATAGAAATGAGGATTAGTGATATAAATAAAGCCTTAGTTTGCTGGTTGGAGGACCATAAAAGAGAGCTTCAGGGAGCTAAAAAACACCAAGGAGATCACCAAGAAAAAAGGAGTCAATAAAGTGACCTCATAAAGTTGTTATGAGATCCAGCCACATCTTTAGCTGCACAAGTATGCATCTGATGTTAATCTACATAAAAAAGAAACTGAGAGCAACATTAACCAGCAGACTTAATGTGTAGGTCTAAGACTGCCAAAGTCTAAGACTGGCAAAGGAAAGACACACTGGATAGAGCTGAACAACACCAAAACCAAAACTGATATTGGAACCACAGAAAAAAGCTCATAACTTTCAATGAAATCAGGTGTTCATTAGTGTAAAACTGTCAATATTCTCCAAAGATTCTAAATAAGGATTGCAATAGCATATAGAATATTCCAAATACCCAAGACATGATCCAAACCAACCAGGTATATGAATTCAGAACTAGGAATATAAAAACTTTCATGGGCAAAGATAATCAACAGACACAAAGAAAATGAAAGGATACAAATGTTGCAAGTGATTGACAATATGTTATATTGCCCATTATGAAATGATCCAGAATATAAGCAATAGACTTAAAGTGGAAAAATAAAACTGCATATTATATGAATAGTAAAATGAGGATAACAGATAAATAAGTCAATAAAGCATATGATCAAATAAATCTGGCCATTAAGAATAAGAAAAAAATCTTTAAAAGTGGTGCAGAAAATTATATAAGACAATAACAAAAGGCCTTATGTTTAATTTATTAGATTATCAGTAAATATGCAATGCTTAAAAAATATAGACTCATGATAGAGATTCCCACCAGAGTTAAAACAAAATAACTCTTGTCCAGCTACATTAAAACTAAGTGCTAGATACTGAAGACAGTGAAGAACAGCTTTAAAACACTCAGAGGACATTACATACTATCTTGAGGAAAACCTGGTGCATATGAATACAGATTCCTCAGCAGAAACCAGAGAAAACAAAAGGATGATTTTTTTTTAACTGCTGAGAGTAACGAACTGCTGACATACAAAATTCTATACCTATTAAAACTATTTTTACTGAATGATATAAAATAAAGTCATTATCAGGTAAAGAATTAAGAAAGTTTGTACCATAATGACTGTTCAATAGATCTGCTTAAAGGAGTCTTTTCCTCCCAGAAGGAAAAATGACACAAGAGGAAGCCTTGGTTTCAATGAATTACTGTTTCATTAGACAATAAAATGACGAACACAAACAGAAAACAATCAACTTAAGTGTATAGAAAAAAGTAATTTTCTTGTCTCGAGTTCTTTGAAATGTTTGACAACTTAAAGGTCCAATTATAACATTATCTTATGTGATTGTCAATATATGTAGACAAACATACACACACATATGGAAAGTATACTGCAGAGTAGGAAACAGAAGGATGCAAATGCTGCCAGTGTGCATGGTCTATTAACAGTGATGAAACATGCATTCTGAGAGGCCTATAAGACTTTAGATATTTATGAAACAAATTTTAGAGGAATTCCTAAGAAAACCATACTAACACGTCAGTCAATAGGGTAACAGCTAAATGCAAGTAGAATACTAGAAATGTTTCAAATAGAACAAACAGTGAAAAGTGAACAGAGAGCCTTCTCTTTAAAATGGTGGATGAGAATCTGCCATGGTGTGACTGTCAAGAAGACTTAGCTTAAGAACTGATTCCCAAATCAAAGGGAAGACATTCAGAAATCACAATGCTGTGACAGAATAGCTGAGATGAGACAAGGAAACAACTGCTAGCACACCACAAGAAGCCAAACCAAACATGCCTTTAGCCTCCAGGTCAGGAGAGGGAAGAAGCCCAGTCAGTCCAACACATAAACAAACCAAGAATGCAGGCAACAAGAAAGCCACAGTCTTTTACCTCAGCCTCCCAGCCCTCAGAAGCCTCAAACACATTAGCAGGTTTTAATAAAACAATCGATTCTCTGGTAGAGAAGCTGAAAGCAAAAAGAATCCCATTTTGTCATTCTATAAGGTTGTGGGCAGTGGCCAGGTATTTCCTTGAAAAGGCTACTATTATTTAAAACAAACCTACTCTAGGGTCCTGACATAACAGAACGATTACAAGCCAGATTGTTATACTTAGCCTGTAAGATCCTCACCATGAGAGACACCCCTGGAAGGTAGTTGTGGACAGTAAGAAGGCTAGATACTGACAAGCTGAAATTCATATAATCTCAAGAGTCTTATATAAAATGACACAGAATACTCATGTATTCTACTCATATATTTCATATACTTTAGATGGTCTCTACATTACTTGTAATATGTAATACAACTTAAAGGCTTGTAAACAATTGTTATAGCCTATCATTTAAGAGATTATGCTTAGAAACTGGCTTTATATGTTCTGCTAAGTTGCAATGCTTTTGTTACTGTTGACTGATCTCTAGACAGTTAAATCTGCAGAAGTCACAGATCTAGAAGCAGAAATGCTCCAAGAAAATTCTAATCAAAGATGATCTGCTGTGTTAATTTTTGACAAAACAAATTTCAAAGTGAATTATCATCAGATACACAGAGAGATATTGTGTAAATCATTATATAACTTATAAAGGGTTAAACGATAAATAGGAAATAACAATTCTATATGAATATGTTCTTAACAAAAGTTTCAAAACCCTTGAAGCAAAACAGAAAAACATCTAAAATTTATCACTGAAGTTGACGACAGTAATGATTCTTTCATATTAATAGAAAGAGTGGACAGGAAGTCCGCAAGGATTTGGATAAACTAAAGAAACAGTTCTAAGAAGGCATACGGCTATTTGTGAAACAGCACAGCATTTATCTTAATAGATTATATTCACCAAAATTCTACATAGCTCTGAGCCTGGTTAGTAAAATGTTACTAGAGGAAAACCCAGTTTGGTAGGAGCAAAGGTTAACTGATTTGCATAGACTCTAGAGCAGCAGAGGCAGAAAGCACTGTGGAAATGAAGATTTCCAGGGCTGAGGCTTTGCTGTTCCCCATATAAAAATGGAGTTTACTTTTATCTGGGAAAATAATCTAAAGTCAGAAAGTTGTATTTAATAAGTGAATGTATTCTATACATAATAACCAGCATTTTCTTATGAAATCAATAAGATGGCAGGTAAAAAAGTTGTATATATTATTTTAATATTAATTCATTCTTTTTCTTTATTTTTCAACTCAAAGATGAAAGGATTTATTTATTTTATTTTTAAAATTTTTATTATTATAGTTTTCATTATTTAGAACATTTTCATATTCAAATATATTTTGATCACATTCCTCCCTCCCCCAAGTCCTTTAGATCCTTCCCCTTCCCTACCACCTAACTTTAAGTTATTTCTCAAAGAAAAAATCAATACAACAACAAAAAATCTCCAAGCCAAAAAACAAAAAACAAAAATAAAAACACAAACCAGCTGAAGAAAAAAGAGCTGACGAAAAGAAACAAGACGTATTTTATGTCTATTTTTGAAATTTTCATTTATGAGTACCTCACTGACTTAATTCCTTCTTCCTTTTTTTTGGGGGGGGGGGTTCAAGACAGGGTTTCTCTGTGTAGCCCTGGCTGTCCTGGAACTCACTCTGTAGACCAGGCTGGCCTTGAACTCAAAAATCTGCCTGCCTCTGCCTCCCAAGTGCTGGGATTAAAGGCGTGCGCCACCACTGCCCAGCTTTCCTTCTTCACTTTTATCCCTCCATCTCTTCAGCAATATTCTCATGTCCCCCCTTTTTAAATTCATGGCCTCATATTCTTGAATTGTTAACACACACATACACACACACACACACACACACACACAAACACACATCAATACACTAATATTTTCATTTAGTTTTCTTCATATGTCCTTAGAGTTTAGCTCTTGAGATTATATAACCTACTGGGAGGCTCATCCATGAAGAAGACAGCAACTATTAATTGTCAGTAGTTCTTCACCTAGGGGTAGAGTCTTGTCAATTGGTGTTGTCATTACTCAGGAGAAAGTATAATTCTTTAATATGAGGTAACAAAGGGTCTATGTGGATAAAGGTATAATTAAGGAAATCTGCTTCAGGCACATATCAGTTAAGGCCACAGAGAACAAATCAAGGTAAAGAAGTACTAGTGCCAATGAAGTATCATCTGCCATAAGAAAGAATCAAATCCTGCCTTTTATTTGAAGCCAAACCAGATGAATGACAGTGTATTATGTTAAGTGAAGTAGGCCAAACATAGAAAGACAAGTACCAGATGTAGTCTTTCACATATAGAATGTAAAAATAAAATAAAAAAGACAAATTCAATATTGGTAAGGGTATGGTGAGGGTAGGGCAGGGGCAACATAGTATAAAGAAGGGCAAATTTTATCTTTGTATGTTTCAGGAATACCAAACTGAATCATACTACTATGCATAAGTAATACATGTTAATAAAAAGTATTAATTAGACTGGTAGTATCAATGTGTATAAAAAATACAGTAAGAAAAGGTAAATTATCATAGGCCTTTCTCAAAGTTAGAGATGTTGGGCATAATAGGTACATTCATATATATAAACACTAAAAACATCATATAATTAAAAATACACACACATATACATATATACATACATATATACATATATAATACATACATACATATATATACATACATATGCATATACTTTCATTAGTTCTTTGAGAGTTTGTAACTAGGTGTTTTGATCATACTCACCATAACACAACCCCCAATCTACCCATACTTCCCTACCCACACAACTTTTAATACTTTTCTTACATATTGTTTAAATCCTTCAAATCAATTTGTGTTTGTCAAATATTCCTAGACACATGTAAAAATAGAATGAACCAGAAAAGAAGGAGCCAAAGATTAGAATGTATTGCCAAAATTCATATGAGGCAAAGCAGAGCAATTCAGTCAGAAGCCAAAAAAAAGCTGGATTGAACAAGTCAGGTTAGAAGATTTGATTGTATGAAGGCTAGACGATTCCAGGCCTGAGTCTAAAGATAGAACAGAGAAAGTAGTGTTCAGGGTTCAGTCCAAGCCAGGTATTTGAACAGATTGGGTAAGGCTCTCATCTGACGCCATCTTCTCAGGAAATAAAAGCCACATTTACAGACTTGTTATAATAGTATCTTTTAAAGCTAGATAACCTGAACCATGCTGAAGCTGACTTGGTAAATAAAGCTTCCTCTGCTTATAGCTGTCATTGCTTGAGACCAATGTCTTCTACTTACAAAAGAGTAATAGATCTTCCACATGAAATTATTTGGCTTGCAAATTAAAGTCAGTTATGTTTCATGCTACAGAGCAAATAGTCCTTGAGGTGAACAGCACTATTATAGCCGTAGTTAACTAGCAGATAGAGATCCACCTACCATCCCTTATGTAGTCCAAAACGCCAGTATAATTAACTCTCCAATGACTAGGGATGAATTCTCCAACTCCAGAAACTTCTATGGAAGTTCCTAAATATCAGCAGATAGTAACAAGATGGCTCTACCTCCCACAGTCTACTTACTCCTTCTGTCTAAAAGACATACAAATCTCTCCAGGTTCAAGTTGATTATAGAAAAATATTAACAAAACACAAGTATCTGAATTTTGTTTAGATAATTTCCTTTTCTCTCTTTTTTTCTCTATATTTCATTGGTTCATTCATAATATTTTACTAAATTCATCTGTTGGCTAAACTACTGTCATGTCTTCTGATCTTATCTTCACTGAGTTAATGACAACGACCCCAAATTAAAGACTTTAACAAAAACCAAAACCCAAAACTAACATTTTCCTCTTGTACTGACCAACTAAAGAAGAGCAGGTCCTCATCCTCATGTTAGCTTTTCTAAAGAAAAGGTTTCTTTCTTCCCAAAAGGCATATTTCTGGATTTAAGAGGAAGGAACACTGTTAAACTTTCATTAAACAGACATGGTAACACAAAGGAGTTGAAAGGGGGGGCATTAATTTCTCAATCAATCACATATCTGACTTGGCCTTCTGTTCTTATTAATAAACTTTAACAAAGAATGGAAGAAGAACATGTATTTTACTGTGCTCTGTTTATAAGAGAATTGCCCTATTCCTATAGGTGTATTAATCTGAATGGAAATTAACTGGGAGAGCGGTTTTGCAAATTGTACTTGGTAAGGAAACATTTTACAGTGTACTTGGTCTAATGATTAATAGAGTCCATTTTTAATTCTAGCATCAAATACTTCCAATTTGACACTATAGACACAATATGTAGATAAAGTAAAGATTTGTCGAGTACTAGAAATGAAGACCAGAGATTATGAACCACCACCAAACTACAAGCCATACTGCAAAAATGCACACTGATGCTACTGAATGAGGTCCAGGAGATTACTGTAGTGATCTTATCATCCAAATAGAAGTTTTCATCTCAAAACTCAGGGCATTCTATAAATCTGACTGGAATAACATTAAAAAAAGAAAAGATGAAGTAAACACTGCTCTTTCAATCAAACAACTAGCCAAATAACCAAAATAATAACACATGAACAGATACGATGGAGGCAGAAAATCCCCAGTGCTCAACTCACCTATTTATGGTGGAACCCATACTGCAGGTCTTGGGATGACTTACATATTGATAAGACATATTAGGCTTCTACAGAGAATGGACCTAAACCAAGAATACATCCTGAAATCACCAGGGAAACATTTGTTCAAATTAACTTTTTTCTCCCTCAGATGAGCAAAATGAACTAGACATAATTGCCATAGTCATTGCAAGCCCAAGCAGATGAACATCAGGAAATCACAATATACTGGTAGGTTTACCATTGGTAACAATGCCTCTCTAAACTATTACAATAATCTAATATTTTGATTATTCTAACAAGCCAAGAATCTTGATAACCTTTAGACCACCTTGATTAATTGGCCACTACCCCAAAATATGCAGATGATTTGACTCTAGATGTGTTTCAACCAAAGGGAGTCCCACTATGTTAAACTGCCTCCCCAGTTTAGGAGTGACTCATTTTGACACGAAGATCACATAGTGTTTCTATGCCATTGTTGTGGCCCTTATACATGCAGATATGACACCTCTTGCTTCCTTATATTCAACACTAAGGCAGATTTGCATCTTTGGATCTACAAACAAGTAAACAGGATGTGAGTTTCTGTTTCTCTCCCTTTGTTGTCAGAGTAATAATGGGCAAAGGGGAGATGGCATTTATGTCTAAACCACAAACATATGGGTCGTGGTTAAGAAAAATCATTTTTTGAATTGTAGTCAAAAAAGAACATCAGCAACTCTGCTTAAGTGAAAAGAGAACCTAATCACACTAGACGTAGCTCTAAAAATTATCCCTTTTAACTCTCTTCTCAACAGCACATTTAAAAAGATATAAAACTGATCTGTTTTTCCTTAAAATTTATTTGTTTATGTATATGGCTATTTTATCTATCTATCTATCTATCTATCTATCCCATCAGAATAGAGCACCAAATTTTGTAGGACTATACTTACAGACAGTTTTGAGCCACCATTGTGGGTGCTGGGAATTGAACTCAAGACCTCTAGAAGAATAAGCAGTACTCTTAACTTCTCAGCTATCTCTCCAGCCCTGTGAAATTGTTTTTTAACTTCCAGACCATACTATTAACACTTTTTATTTAAGATGGGTGGACATTTTAAAAGCAAAAACAGAAGTTCAGTCCTTAGTACTTGCCTACCCAACTTAGTTCCTTCTTCTGTATAAAGCTAAAATAGAAGGTAAGCAAGAATGGGATAGGATATGACTGAATAAGATAAAATTCAAACAATTAAAATAAAATACAAAATATCTATGTGTATCATTGTTAGAGAAAATACAGTATTATGAAGCATGTATTTCAACTGTAATTATTTGTCACTGCCTGAGCACTTCAACTGTGTCTTAATATATCTTTGCTGTTGTTGCATTTCTTTATAGGAAGCTATGGACCTTGGGCCACTGTATAGTTTCCTTTTGAAGGAGTAACCTGTTCATTTTAACACTTAACTCTTTTATTATTAGAGACTCAATAGAGCTTCCTAATAACCACATATTTTAAACAGTATGTGGAAGATGATATCACCCTCTGTAGAAAATATGAAACCATACCAAAAAAGTAACTAGCTCGGTTTACAGAGGAGAAGGCTGTATCTATGTGTTCTGTAGTGACGTGTTCCCCAAGCTTAAATGAATTTTAAGCCCTTACAGAAAATGTGCATAGTACCTTAGATACTTATTCTGAGAATTAAATCTTCCCAGTGCAAATCAATCTGATAACAAATCCATTGGCAAAATGAAATAAGAACAAAGCATACATCACTATTAATGGAGTTCATGTATGTCACCACCCACCAACATATTAAAAATGGGCTCATTTCTATTTGACTATATTTACACCAAATCTGTTTTTGAATAAACAACAATTCAGGAGTGCAATTTTTGAAAGTTTAAAGACATTTAAATTGTAAAACTTCCCTTCCAAGAAAAATCTGTGGGAATTCGTTATTAGTACATATTTACTGAAGATAGAATTGTATATATGCATGCATGCACATGTGTATACATATGTGCACAAACACACATACACATTGACAGAGACAGAAAAAGATTGAAATATTAGCATCCAATGACTCAAATATATTTTGAAACACACAAATTAGTAGGTTCTAGATTCAGAATGACAGAAAACACAGTCATCTTTAATTGATAAACTATATTTACATGAATGCACCAAATGGGCATTAGTCATGTGAGGATGCCAATTTAGTCCATCTATAAAGTGAATATTTTAATAGAATAGTGACAAACTGACATTGTGAAAAAATCAGAAAGAAAATAGTTTAGAAAAAATCTTTGTAATATAAGCCAGTATGTGAATATGAATAAAATATGTATTTATTTTTCAGGGAGACTGAAATGAAACTTTATTCTCACTTGGAAAATGTGTGTCTCATGTCTAGGCTCTTTGTATCATTAAATAAGCACATGCAAATATAGCAAGTATAGCATACTCTCTATGGAGTTGTTAGAATGTCTGAAATAAAACTACACAATAAAAAATGTACAAAGAAAATTGGAATATACATTTAACTTTGTTTTTACCTTGAATGGATCTGAGATTCCTAGGATATTAGAAAATCACGAGTGTGTGTGTGTGTGTGTGTGTGTGTGTGTGTGTGTGTGTCTGTGTGTGTATGAGTGCTTTTATAGAGATGGTCACATGAAGAAAGTATAGCTGTAATTAATGGTATGATCCTCTGGGACTTTAGAAATTTGAACAGATTACTGAGATTACTGTGGAAGGTTGCTGAAGGATGGGTCCTAGAAAGATATATCTGAAGTTATCTTTATTTGTTGGGTCTTTGTGTGGTTTAGGTAGGAGCGTAATGGTGGCTTCATAGAATGAATTGGGTAGTGTTCCTTCTGTTTCAATTTTGTGGAATAGTTTGATGAGAATTGGTATTAGGTCTTCCTTGAAGGTCTGATAGAATTCTGCACTAAAACCATCTGGTCCCGGACTTTTTTTGGTGGTGACACTTTACTGTTAGGAGCCACAGTGAGCATGACAACATTCGCCATTACAAGATGGCACGGGCATCCTGTGCTCCCACAAGTAAACAACTAACTGCGCAGGTGCAAAAGGCAAAAGTGCGCCAAAGTCACTGCCCATCCGGGGGCGTAATATGGGTAATGAGTGAACAGCCAATCAGAAGTGAACACACCACTCTAGGGTACATGTAGCAGTGTCTTTCCCAGGCTTGGCGTCTTTCCGCTTCTGCTGATACAAGAATAAAGCCTCGTTGTAGTAACCACCCGAACACTGCCTCACTTGTCTCTTTCGTGGGCAAAGGGGACACGGAAGAGGCCCGGAATACTTTACATGACTGCTTCTATTTCTTTCAGGATTATGGGATTGTTTAGATGGTTTATCTGCTCCTGATTTAACATTGGTAATTGGTATTTGTCCAGAAAATTGTCCATTTCATCCAGATTTTCCAGTTTTGCTGAGTATAAGCTTATGTAGTAGAATTTGATGATTTTTTGAATTTCCTCAGTTTTAGTTGTTATGTCACTTTTTTTATTTTGGATTTTATTAATTTGGATACTGTCTCTCTGCCCTCTGACTACTCTGGCTAAGGGTTTATCTATCTTGTAGATTTTCTCAAAGAACCAGCCCCTGGTTTTATTGATTCTTTCTATGGTTCTTTTTGTTTCTATTTGGTTGCTTTCAGCCCTAACTTGGATTATTCCCTGCAGTCTACTCCTCTTGGCTGTATTTGCTTCTTTTTGTTCTAGAGCTTTCAGGTATATTGTCAGGCTGCTAGTGTATGCTCTCTCCAGTTTCTTTTTATAAGCACTTAGAGCTATGAGTTTTCCTCTTAGCACTGCTTTCATTGTGTCCCATAGGTTTTGATAGGATGTGTCTTCATTTTCATTAAATTCTAAAAAGTCTTTCATTTCTTTCTTTATTTCTTCCCTGAAATTATTATTGAGTAGAGTGTTGTTCAGTTTCCACGTGACTGTGGGCTTTCCATTGTCTTTGTCATTACTGAAGACCAGACTTAGTCCATGGTGATCTGATAGGATACATGGGATTATTTCAATTCTTTTCTATCTGTTAAGACCTGTTTTGTGACCAATTATATTGTCTAAAGAAGGTACAATGAGGTGCTGAGAAAAAGGTATATTCTTTTGTTTTAGGATAAAATGTTCTATAGATATCTGTTACGTCCATTTGGTTCATAACTTCTGTTAGTTTCACTGTATCTCTGTTTAGTTTCTGTTTCCATGATCTGTCCATTGCTGAGAGTGGCATGTTGAAATCCCTGACTATTATTGTTTGAGGTGCAATGTGTGTTTTGAGCTTTAGTAAGGTTTCTTTTATGAAAGTAGGTACTTTTGCATTTGGCGAATAGATGTTCAGAATTGAGAGGTCATATTGGTTGACTTTTCCTTCTACGAGTATGAAATGGCCTTCCTTATCCTTTTTGATAGCTTTAAGTTGAAAGTAGATTTTATTCGATATTAGAATGGCTACTCCAGCTTGTTTCTTAGGACCATTTGCTTGAGAAATTGTTTTTCAGTCTTTTACTCTAAGGTAGTGTCTGTCTTTGTTACTGAGGTGGGGGTTTCCTGTATGCAGCAAAATGCTGGGTCCTATTTACATATCCAGTCTGTTATCCTATGTGTTTTTTGGAGGAACTGAGTACACTGATGTTAAGAGATATTAAGGAGAAAACACTGTTGCTTGCTGTTATTTTTGTTAATAGTGGAGACACTATTTGTGTGGTAATCTTCTTTTGGGGTTGTTGGAAGAGGATTACTTTCTTGCTCTTTCTAGGGTTTAATTGCCCTCCTTGTATTGAAGCTTTCCCGCTATTATCCTTTGTAGTGATGGGTTTGTAGAAAGATACTGTATAAATATGGTTTTGTATTGGAATATCTTGATTTCTCCATCTATGGTAATTGAGAGTTTTGCTGGGTATATTAGCCTGGGCGTGCATTTGTGTTCTATTAGGGTCTGTATGACATCTGTCCAGGATTTTACGGCTTTTATAGTACCTGGTGAGAAGTCTGGTGTAATTCTGATAGGTCTGCCTTCATATGTTACTTGGCATTTTTCCATTACTGCTTTTAGTATTCTTTCTTTGTTTTGTGCATTTTGTGTTGTAATTATTATGTGACAGGGGGAATTTCTTTTCATATCTAGTCTATTTGGTGTTCTGTAGGATTGTTGTATGCTTATGGGCATCTCCTTCTTTAGGTTAGGGAAGTTTTCTTCTATATTTTTCTTGAAGATATTTATTGGCCCTTTAAGTTAGGAATCTTCACTCTCATCTATACCTATTATCCTTAGGTTTGGTCTCCTCATTGTGTCCTGGATTTCCTGGATGTTTTGTGTTAAGAACTTTCTGCAATTTGCATTTTCTTTGTTAGTTGAGTCAATATTTTCTATGTTATTTTCTGCACCTGAGATCCTCTCTTCTATCTCTTCTATTCTGTTGGTGATGCTTCTGTCTATGACTCCTTATTTTTTCTAGGTTTTCTATCTCCAGCATAGTCTCCCTTTGTGATTTCTTGATTGTTTCTGCTTCTATTTTTATGTCCTGGTTGGTTTTGTTCAATTCCTCCACCTGTTTGGTTGTGTTCTCTTGTAATTCTTTAAGGGATTTTTGTGTTTTCTCTTTAAGGGCTTCTACCTGTTTACCTGTGTTCTCTTCCAATTCTTTGAGGGTGTCATTTATGTCCTTCTTAAAGTCTTCTATCATCATCATTAGAAGTGATTTTAAATCTGAATCTTGCTGTCCTAGTGATATGGGGAATTCAGGACTTTCTTGGGTGTGAGAACTAGGTTCTAATGATGCCAAGTATCCTGGGTTGTTGATGCTTATGTTCTTGTGCTTGCCTTTTGCCATCTGGATCTCTTTAGTGCTACCTGACCTGTCTCTTATTGGAGCCTGTCTTTCCTATTATCTTGGATGTATCAGAACGGTGTGGGGTGGGTGTTACTACAAGGTTAGAGCTGGGGCCCAAGATCTGCTCAGTGCTCAGGCACAGACAGTAAGAAATCAGTGTTACAGGCCAGAAGTGACTTCCTGGGTCCTAGTGTGTGGGGAGCCAACAGAAGGCAGCTATCATCCTTGCAGCCATCTTGAGCCATATACCATGACAAGAGACTTGTTTACAACAGCCTACAACAGCTGAGTACACTCTGATAACACCTTGTTTTAGATACCCAGGATCTTCCCTTGGGTTTGTGAGACTTAAAGGTGTGAGACTTAAAGGCATGACTTATAGGTGTGATTTAGAGACAAGACTTAAAGGCATGACTTAAAGGTGTGACTTAGAAGCGAGACATATAAAAAGGGGAGAGGCAGACAAAAGAGAGTATTTGAGACTAATAACTTGGGAAAAGACTAGTGACTGGGAAAGAGACTAGCAACTTAGAACTAGGATTAGAACCTGAGACTTGGTACTAGGAACTAGAGACTTGGAACTTGGAGGCACTGGGAACTAGGGACTTCGAGAGAAGAGAGACTGAAGAATAAATGGGATTGAATCACACTCTGTCTGGTCTCCATTCTTTGAATCCATCCTCACTCCTCACTCTCTCTCTTGCTGAACCCTGACCCACGGACTGGAGCAGCTTGGGGCAGTGTGAGTTCTAACAATCTAGCCCCCAAGGCTTTTGGCAGAGTGAGTTCCAATATTAATAGAGTGGTCCGTGACATTCTGGCCCCCACGTGTGGGGCAGAGAGGTCCGTGACATTTTTAGAGAGTGGTTTTCAACACTAGTGGGTCCCAGTTACTCCCTGTTTGGTGTGGGCATTACTTTCTCCTTACCTAAGATACTGCCTGGGTTAGAGCGCCTGGGAGGCCAGCTTCGTCTGTGTTCTGTGAGATTGAGGGCAGAGCTGCAGCCCAGGATCTGCTCAGTGCTTGGGCCCTGACTGGAAGGAACCAGTGCTCCAGGCCAGGAGTGAATTTCTGAGTCCCTGTAGGTCCCAGTTACTCCCTGTTTGGGGATGCTGTTGCTGTCTCCTTACCTGAGAAACTGTCCGGGTTAATGCTCCTGGAATCCCTGCTTCCTCTGGGTTTTGTGAGGTTGGGCGCAGAGCTGCTGCCCAGGATCTGCTCAGTGCTCTGGCCTAGACCGGATCCATTCTTTACATTTTATCATTCTCTTCAGGCAACAAAATAATTAATGACAGCATCGAATTATTCAAAAAACTAAATAATTTTCCATATGTAGTAGAGTAAGAAATTAAGAGTCAAGGAGAATGACTAATTGCTCAAGTAAAACACATAAACGTCATGAATTCTTGAATTTTACAAACTACAAGAAAATGTAAGTACTTTTATGCTGTGTTGAATGCTGTGTTATGTTATCACTATAGATTATACACTCAAGACTGTAGTGTGTGTGTGTGTGTGTGTGTGTGTGTGTGTGTGTGTATGTGCACGCTCATGAGGAAGCTAGGGGACAAGCTTAGCCATTGCTCCTCAGGTGCTCTTTACCTGTGTGGTGTGCTTTGGATATAGGATTACTCCTTGTCCTGGAACTCACCAAATAGGATATTCTGGCTATTATAAGCTCATGTGTTTGTCTCTGCCATCCCACAAAGGATAACAAGGGCATACTACAACATTCTACTCTTTTTTTTTTTAACATGGGTTCTGATATATAACTAAAGTCCGGAGTTTTAATGAATGAGCTACTAAAACTAAGTACTTTAAAAGGTGATGCCCAATCAACAGTCTAAAACTTAGTACACTGCATTACGCAGGAATAGCTCAATGTGCCGCAGGTCTAAAACTCAGAAGTTACGTTTTTATTCTTTAATATATTCAATAGTTAACAGGTGAAAAAATTCTCATCTAATGCATAACTAATGGATGACAAGTAATATGATTATAAAATCAGGAAAGCAAGATATCATTTAAGATAAATGAAGAAAGCATTTAGATTTGTCACTCCTAAATTAGGTCATAGCAGATACTATGACCTAAGGAAAACTAGTGATTTGCATGTTGCAGGTACATTTATTTATTTTCCTGAAAATAAAACCTATCACGTTCTGATATAAGAAAACTCACTGAACTATTTTTGAATGTGTAGATGCTCCTCACTCACCTCAGCTTATCTACATTTAACAAGAATTTCCTAAAAACAATGTGAAATCAGAGGCCCTAAGAAGGATTCAAAGTTATAAATGCAGCATATCAGCCCTCACAGTTCAACATCGGGACGGAGATTAGTAACACTTAAGAAAATGTAAGCTGCTTTAAATGTCTGACTGCTTTTTAGCCCGAAGCCACCTAAGGAGCCATCATAATGAAGAGGTAGATGAGATGAAGTCTCTCAGACGTCTGTTGGGTTGATATAAGTGAAAGACACAGAAATGCAAGCTAAGAAAACTCAGTCTCCAAATCAGGAGGATCTTCCTTCCAGGTTTAACTCAAGTTTAAGTGTCCATCTAGTTAGAAGCTTAGTAGCCACTAGGAAAATAATTTTACCTGCTTAATATCCAATTAAGACAGAAACCAGAATAGGAAATATTACATTTCCTTCAAAATTAAATAGCAGTTTTTTTAAAAATTCAATTTAAATATTTCAACTGATTTACATATTTCAAATTATCAAAAATCATTTTTCCCAATTACTCTTCTAAATGAGTAGTTTATTAAGAGTTTTAACATGTTTTATTCTTTATTTATATTTTATTTTGTGTGTGTGTGTGTGTGTGTGTGTGTGTGTGTGTGTAAAATCTAGCTTGCTTTTATGTGCTTAAATGCCGATTCTGGCAGACATTTTTGCAGGGATAAGTAACTGTTTTTACTTCACCATCAAACTCAGTGTCTGTTAACATAAAACTCAGGAAAACAGAATGGAAGTAAAAAATAAGTCGTAATAATTTTAAATAATTTATTTCAATTCTATAGTTAAAAGCAGTCAAATTATGTATTGGTCAAACTGGTGGTATGTTTTACTGTTAATCAACATCCCCTAATGATCTTGGGGAGGTTTACTTTAAATCCATGACAGTTGGTAGCTCTGACATCCACTACCTCCACTTGAAGAATCACTGGCAGGTCTACGGGCAGTAGATGTGCTTCAGCCATAGTGACTACTCTAGTTTCCTTTCAATAGTTTTACTTTTATTCTTTGGATATAAAATCTTAACCTAAGATGTAGACAAAATAAACCTGTAGTATACTAGTCAGACTGAAAATATATGATCAGTGGTTTTAATAAGAAATTCAATGATATCCAGATTGACACTTTTTTTAAAACATAATTCCCAGTCAGAACTGTGAGAAGCCAAGGAAGATGGCCTCAAAAGAAACTACTTTGAATCATTCTCTTTTAGTACAATATATGCACTAATAAACAAAACACATCTGGTTTGCAGGAAAATCAAAGGCTTTGTAAAACATCTGCATTTTGTTATAACTGAATATTTCCACTAAGTCTAGAAGTATATTTAATCTTTGGGAAAAAACATAACTGAAGTACTAACTACCAAGCTTTGTAACACAAAGGAAAAATCATGATACTAAGAGATACCTTGAAAGGTCAGAGGTTCACAAGCTCAAAAAAGGTCAGGGCAGCCAACCACCATGAGAAGTCTTGGATCATTCCAATTTGTTTAATTGATTAACTTTCTTCAAGGAAAAAAAAATGGGCTCCATTTCTGTTTTAGAATTCCAGAGTGTCTCTAATAGAGCAACTATGACAACCTTCCCGTTGTTCTCACGTAAGAGGAAACCCTATAATAAGAGCTTCCCAAAATGTCAAATAATACTCGTCTCATAACAGGGCCTCTTTGTTCATTCACCATGTCTCTTTTGATATGCACAGATAATAAAAGTTCATGTAAAACTAAAGGTAATATAGAGCAAAAGCCAACACTAATTCTGTATAAATATGTCTGATTAATATGAATGCCATTGTTATGGTTATTCCGGAACATCACTATTGTTACGGGAGCAGAGGATAGAGGTACTCTTCACTCTCACTGGTTTTGTTCATCCCCCCTCACCCAATCAGTCGGTGGGGCTTTGTTCAATGGGTGAGATGAAGGATAGACTTTTTTATCCATTAATTATTTCTGTTGTGTTAGTTAAACACATAACCCAGGAAACTAACTTTAAATTCACTAGAAAAAAAATTAGGATTTTTTATTCTAAATTGAACTCCCGATCCCATTTAAAAAACTACATGCTTCAGGCTGACTTTCTAGACTCTGTTGTACACAGTCACAACTGCTATATTACACTGGTGCTTGCCTATGAGAATTTGAAAGAAAAAAAAATTGCACAATAGCTCCAAAGCTTGATTAAGGGCCTAGTAAATTAAATCTAAACTTTGGTTGGATAGTACAATTAAACCCAAAGTATATGGGGGTACCATTACAGAACAGAACACCCACCCTTGCTAAGTAATTGGAATGTCCATCCTCACTGCAATGCGCTGAGTGTAAAGAAAATGGAAAGCAGCTGATAGAAAGCAGTCGAAGCAATCTGATGTATTCGGAAAAAAAAAATGTCTAAGTCTAGTAGGTGCCGGTATTGTCCACACTTTGTTTTCTCTTTAAATTCTTCTCTTTTAAATCTGTCCCCCTCGAGGCTACAGCATAATATAAAACTTAACAGTGGATCTTAAATTTAGCTGACATTTTTATATTCTTCACAACATTCTCTTTAGATTGCACCCAAGAAGGAGATTATTAAATAGTAGCAGGAGACCAGTTGCCAGACAGTTTTGACTCGGGGAGGAAAAAAAAATTCTTGATGACAAACCAAACATTTCTACAATCTTTATAATAAATTTCATAAATAAGCTGCTATTAATGACTGCAAAGGGGGAAGAAATTACATCTCTCCCAAGTCCCTTCATCCTCTCTCAAACCCTCAGTAGCCTGAAGAACTGGCAGCAGGAGCACATGAAAAGCCTCGTGCTGAGCTGAGCTGAGTCTCCTAGGAAGCAGGTCCTGTCAGTCAGAGGCAGAGATACACCTCTGTGATTATTTTAGTCCATTTGTTGTAGTAATTAGCTAGCATTCCCCTTTGCTGAAACTGACATCACTCACAGACCTCTCTTTATTTTTTAATATAGAATTTCTTTCCTTTTTATATAATGAATTTACATATTTTCCGTCTCTCAATCCCTCCTATGTTTTATTTATGAATATAGCTCTTCTTGATGGTAACTTTAATGTGAAATAGGTAGTAATTAATGTCCCAATCTGCTAGGTTAATCCCTTTTCACTCTCTCTACAGAGAAGTTTAAGGTAAGTAACAGTTTACAGTCAATATTAGGTTTAATTATGCTTAATGAGAGTTAGTGTCTCTGTTTACTAACTGCATTTAGGCGTGCGGATCCTAGATGCGTTTTCCCCTGGCCTCATTCTGATTCGATAATAGTGCCTGTGTGTGCTGTATTCACTGCACTTAAAACTCTGAAGCAGCTTCTGGAGAAGAAAGCAAGGAAGGCATCTGTTTCAGCCGAGACACCATTAAAGCGAAGAGTGCAATCTCAAAACAACCACATCTTTCTTTTGGAAGAGAATGTCAGTTTATGCTTTCCAAACATATTCACTTATGAGGCTAATTATTGCCTAAATTCCAGCCTCTGAGAAAGGTGATACATATAAAAACTGCTTGAAGCTTAGAACAACCATCAGTGGTACATACAATAAAACTAAAGAGTACCAACTCTTTTAAAATGTCCTGTGCCACTCATCCAACTTCACTCTAAGTGCTAAGATTAGGGCAACTATTTAATTCTTTTTCTTTGCCTACAGATATTTTTGCCTTAAAAGCACAACCAGCTTCATTAAAGAATAGGTGGTAAAACTTTGGTTTGATTAGTAAAGATTCAAATTTGAGCAAACACTAAAATAAAAGTGAAATCAAGTACAAAGTCAAAGGAAATACCGTGCATTTCAACTATGTGTTGAAGGAACCCCTTTTCCTAAGTTTTTATTTCTCATGTGTAGAGTTGGCAATTTAATTTCCCTACGTCTGTCCACTGATTAATCAAGTCTGCAAACACATTACTGGTTTCTTTTCTGTGTCAAGGACATTGGTGGAAAAGACAACCCTTTCCCTCAACTAGGACTAAAATACTCTATGTCAGAGGATAAGTAAGGTCTCCACTAATGAAATGGAATTTTGTTCTCTGGTCATGTGAAGGCCATACCAGATGCAATGAAAGATAAGGGAAAAGGTGTTAGAAAAGTCTATGTTTAAAAGACATCAAGCTGTAAAACGACAGAAGAAAACTGTGTCAAGAGAAGAGAACATGCCAAAAAACCAGATCTGTAAATTAGGAACTCAAAACATAGATTGAGCTCAAATTACAATTTCAACATCATCCTGAATTAACTTTCAAGTAATGTAAGAAATAAAAAAAAAAAAAAAGTGTTATCTTGAAAACCAAGGAACAAAGTATCTTAAATCTGTAAATTATACTGAATTTTCCTGTGCCCACTGTTCACTATTTTAAAATTGTAAGTCTCCCAACATCTTGTATTAGAACTACTTTTATTCAGGTAAAATGCTAAATACTTGGTGCCATTAAGAAAAGAATTCCTAAATAGATAACAGCAATGGCGACCATCTGAAAGGAAGCCGTTGAGTCCTATTCTATGTAGTTAGCTGAAACATACAAATGATTACATGTGTTTGGTGAAACAAAAATTTATTTAAAATTCATTTCAGAAATTATTTGCCTTTTGGTCTACCTGAATACACCTCGATATTACTTTTGAATTAATCTACTAAATCTCAACTTATTTGCTAACAAGTTAAAATTGAATATGTATGTGTGTGTGTGTATCACAATGTCCAAACATATATGAATATATAAATTACTTCACATATTCAACAATTTTATGGTAAAAAGACTTAAACTCTCTAACAATGTTAAAATTTGCAATACATTAATTATAGTCACCATGACGTATAACAGAGCCTATTAACTTAGTCCTCCTACCTAAGTGTTCCTTGACCATTATGTTGATCATTATGTGGAAGTCTGGCATCAAGCATCACTTAACTATGCTTCTGTGTGCAGCTTTTATAGATACCACATATAAGTAAGGCAGTGAAGAATTTACCTTTGTCTACATTATCTACATTATTTCACTAAATATAATGTCCATGAGTTTTAATGTTTAAAAAATTATAAATAACCAGTTAAATAATGTTTTC